>NC_061512.1:192474484-192542215 GCF_022539505.1 Lolium rigidum | reverse complement strand
AGTCCAATGAAGTCAGGATTGGACCAATGACACGAGCTCATGCGAAGCTACTCAAACAACAGGTGAACTTGTTCCTAAGTGATACTTTGATCGATGAGAGTTTTATACTGCCTAAGTCCTATTACTCATGTATGATCAGGTATGAAGAGGGAGTAAGCATCGCACGAGGAGGAGAGGAGCAGCTGGACAAGAAGCTGGACATGGAGCTGGACATGAAGATATCACATGGACGCGCGAGAAGGGAGAGGGAGGCATGCACGAAGGAGGAAGAAGTCCAGGCTGGTGTCAGGTCCGGTCAGACCGGCCGCCACGCCGGCGCGCCCGGTCCCAGGCCCGGTCGGACCGGGCGCCACACCGGATCAGCCCGGCGCTGACCAGATTTTATGCTTGTGCCAACTGCGCACTATCCAGTAAGCCTGGACCCCTAGCCCGGTCACCACCCGGTGCCAGTCCCGGTTGAAACAGGATGGCCCGGTCCCAGCCCCGGTCGACCGGCCGTATGACCGGCCGACTCCGAGTCTGTCTCGACCAGATCCAATCTGGGTCAGTTTTCTATGTGTATTTTCGATTTCTGGTCATCCTGAACTCCTATATAAGTGCCCAGGATGCCTCCAAATTTGGTTTAGACCACGTTTAAGATAAACTCTAGTTCATAGTTGATTACTTTGCAACTCTATTGAATCCTTACACCATATTGCATTGATTTGGTGTATACCCCTGAAAGTCTTGTGTGATCTGCTGTTCTATTGGAAATTAGACGGTTGCAACTTACCGCTTCATGGTCGGCCGCTACGTGCGCAAGTGTGTGGAGTTGCGAATATCTTGCAGGGTTGAGAGCTGTTGCATTGGCGACAGAGACCAATCGAGAGACTTCGTTGCATCATACAAGTTATCATCTACTTCATCATCAAGTTATCTCCGCTGTATTCATCCCGTGATCATCATCACCACCGTGCTTACTGAGAAGATCGGGCAACCCCTTATCACGGAGTTAATGTGAAGCAACTTTTAAGCCTTTATTCATGATAAAATAATCGAGCTTTAATATTTTATAGTACACCAGTACATCGTTGTAGGCTTGTAGCAATTTATTAGATTAAAAGATACACGATTTTTTTTTGTCTTATAGGTTTATAAGTATAAATAGACAATTCAATAAATGTTTCACCCTCGGCGTAACAAGCGGATGCCCTTTGATCTAATGGGCACCGTAGCAACGCATAGGTTTTATGCTAGTTATACGTACATCTGACTGGACTACGGTTGCTCAGCTCTTTCAAATGACTAGACTAAATAGAATCACCACAATTTTATGAGGCGAGCGGCCACACATCTTCTTCACAACGGGGAGCACTTATATACCCTTGCATCCTCCCGTCTTTCTCATCTACTACAGCTAGATGCTTATGCCACACGGCCACACCGCTTCACAAGTCGTTGAGATATTGAAGATAGACAAAGTGTAGTCCAGCCGAATGAAACAACGCCCGCATAAATTATTTCTGAAACTTCGAGTTATGACCGTGAATCTAAGGTGGCCAGGATAGCGAGACGTTCTTGTGAAGGTAGATTTTGGTATGATCTCCCATGGTTTGGCCTGAGTTTCGACAGAGATCTGCACACGATACACCCAATGTTCTGTGATTAGATAGGAGAGCTGGGCGAAAGGATGTGCATTGTTACATACACAACTGCGGCGAGATTTTCTCCGTTGGCACTATTCCCAATTCTGATGCAAATTGGTGGAGTAGCCGTGAGATCAGACGATACCTCCATTGCTTTGGTGCGAATACTTATGTCCATTTCCCTCTGTACCGGCGCGAGCTGCATACCAGGAGTACCGGTGCTCTTGCTATAGTTTATTGCGGCTGGCAAAGGGACAAGCCAAGCCTCCTCTTATCCGAAACTTTTTCGGCCACTGATGATGCGATACTGACTTGTTACCTTTGAAATGGGGATCGAGCTGTATTAAAATGGATTACGATCGCTCGAAAGCATTTGAGCGACAACGTCGGCGGCGCAAAACGGCGCTTGGTAGACACCAGGCGTAGCCGGCCTGGTGATTCCCGTTCACATGCCTGCGGTGATAGTGGGCATATCCTAGTTCAGAGTTGCTGGGCAGGTAGGAAGCCATGCGTATATCTCAGCAGCTTGTTATGTTCCAAGCCCAGCAATTTTCGCCAAAAACAGAACGGGGAGATGAGGACGCGTGCGATAGAACGCCTTACCGTTTCGTCACCCGATGATCTCGTGCGGCGCTGTTATGAACACCTAGTCCGCTTCTGCAGAGAGAAAGAGCTTGACGATGTTAGTTAACACTTACCAAGCGCACTATGAATTACCGAAACGTGCGAATACAGATCTTGCGTTTTACTCATATAGATCGAATCTTTGACAGAATATTACGCAGGTGTACAATCTACATTACGAGTTTCTGAAACCTGGTGACACCTATGCTCCCTCTTTCTCATCGATCGATTCTGTGACGGAAAGTGAAACTTTCTTTTGACAAGGTTTGACGATCGAGCTAGCGCTTTCCTTGAAATGAAAGCGTTGTGATGCAACACTGAATCACTTTGCCTAGTACAGTCACCAAAAAGGGAAAAGCAGCCAAAAGTGCTTTTAGCTCCCGAGCTCCAGTGCTCTCGCTATGTTAAAAAAAAATTAAAAATATTTTTATAAGTTATAAAAATCATGAAAATAATTCTGAAAAATGTCATTGATACATCCCACAATCATGCAAAATCCCAATCCGAAATTATTTTTATTTTGAGCAAGAGAAATGACAAAATCTGATATATTTTTGAGATTTGAAAATGACTACTCAGATCTACAATTTTGTCATTTTTGTGTAGCTCAAAATATTAAGTATTTAAAATTAAATTTTTGCACGTTTGTGGGATACATCATTGACTACGTGTGGATTTTTTAAACTTTTTAAAACGCAAAAATATGATTTTTTACTTAAAAAAAAAACAAGATCAGTGATGTTCATGTGCACCAAGCAGCGGCTAATTAACCAGCAAGTTGGCCCAACGACTTGCGTACGTAAGCATTACTACTAATTTAAGTCTGATCAGCAAGACTAGTAACCAATCCGAAGTTCATGGTTCTGCAGAACAAATCAAACCGAAATGGCACCCGGAGGTCCCTTGCATGGTGATGGAGGTCCGGTGCGGTGCAGCTCCGACACCCCTGGTGGTCTGCGGGCTTCCGGCACTACTCCTCCCGGTGGCTCATGGTGGTGGCCTTCTTCGGTGTTGGAGGTGGCAGCGGACGACTCGTCGACGGGTCCGTGGTTGGTGGCGGCCTCCTCTTCCGATCTGCCTCATAAAGGTGGTTGTCCTTGGTTCATCTTCTACGAAGATGGTGACCTTCTTGAGGTCGGTCATTTTTCATCTAGCCGGTGTGGTGGGTTATGGAAGGCTCCGCCAGCGAATGTAATAGTGCACCTTGTACTTGGAGTTTATTGGATGGTGTGGTATTTAGTTGTGCGCATCCATGCTTTTATTCCGACCGTTTTGTTCTGGAGGGGCGGCGGGAAGCTCTATTTTTTGTCGCCATTAGACGACATTATGGTCCAATGTTGAAACCAGAGGCGGAGAGTATCATGAAGGCCAGTTTGGAGGACTAGCAATGGAGGTTCGAGTCTCTATGGTGTTGAGAGTTTTGCTTGGTGTTCTGTTTCGCATCAGAAGTATGCAAGTGGGGGAGACAACACATGTGAAGTTTAGAGTCTTACCTTTTCAGGTGAAAATCCAAGGTCTAGCCTTAATTGGTTGTGCCTCGCAATGGCTTTGTTGAAGGCATATTTTTGGGAGCGGAAACTACCTTCCGGGTGGAAACCTAAGATCTTTTAATCAGACGATCATGGCGGTAGTGAACTATTCCTTCTTGGAGTTGTCGCTTTTAGATAGCCTGGAGTTCAGGTGTTGTCTTGCTGGTGGATGTATTTTTGCTCCTAGGGCTAAAATTTCGTAGTTTATTTTTTATTTTTTTTAGCTATGTGCATCGTACTGCCATTAGGGTATTGCGTTGTTTCAGAGGATGGATGTAATCGGTACCTATCGATATTAATATATTTCCTTTATCGAAAAACATTTACTTAAACTTTTGATAATACAATCTGGTTACAATGCCTGATTTATCTAACATAAGCTCATTCACATTTGCATCTTCGATAAACTTATATGCTGAAAAATTTTAACCTTGAGGGAGTTGATACAGCATTTTGTATCACCTATTTATGTGATGACATCCATGTTTTACTATGATACTTGCATGATTATGGAGTTATTTACCATGTCTTAGAAGATCTATGGGATATTCTTCTAAAGTCTTGATGTTTGGTATTTTATTCTAATAAATAGTAAACCTCCGTTTTTATTTGTATGTTTCGGGGACTTTACAAATGTCAATTAATTCGAGAAAATTTCTAGAGTCGGTTTTCATCAGATGCAAGGGCACCGACATTGGAGGCACAAGAGGGGAGCCATGTGGCCCGAAGTGAGGCCCATGGCGCCCCCCTTGCTAGCCGCGTCATGGGTCCCACAGGCACCCCTTCTTTTTACAAGACCCTGTGTCACCTAGAAAAATTCATGGTGTAATTTGAGGCGGAGGTGGAGGCGAAAGTCCTCTTCTTCGTTGGGAGGTGATAGATCTTGATGCTCCGTAGCCAGCGCCGAGAGGAAATTGAAGCCATCGTCACCAACAACTCCTCCTTACCATATGGGGAATCTCTCCATCAACATATTCACCAATATCACCATCAACAAGATCAATGTCATCCCACTCGCAATTTGGGTCGATTAGAACCCTAGATCGTCATGTGTGAGACCACCCTCCTCGTTCCTCCAGACTGGCGGCGGCTCGATCCCCATTCGGTGGAAGATCACTGCCGATGGCTACATCGTGCCACCGGTGCCGGAGGCACATGTGGACCCTGACTGGTCCGCTGAAAGCCAGTTCTGGGGGGCGTTGTTCATCACCAAGTGTGAGGTGGCAATTTCAACTGCATCGGGTGCCACATTTTCTAGAGCAGGCGCAATGTCGATGCCGTGCTCACAGAACATGGCTACAGACCTGGGCCGACACCGCGGGGATGCACATGCGTCCCAATTACATTCCACAGTCGCCGCCAGTCCACGCTCGTCTTCCTCCTCGCGCACCCACCACAGGGACGCCATTGGCAATGCGCTCTTCTTCCTCCTCGCGCGGGAGTTTCTCCGCCTCTAAGATTGGTGGGCATCGTCTTCCACCCCATCGTCCCCAACACGGAGTCAGGGCTTCGAACCCCAAAGAAAGAGAAGAATCGGGCCGCAACCACCGCCACCGAACAAGAGCGAGAAGAAGGTGGTGGCCTACCTCCGGCACCCGGTGGCGCTCCGCGTCCCCAACAACTGATAGACTCGCCGGGGTTCGCCAAGGCGTTGGTGTTGTCCATGAACATCGTGTTGGCCACATACGAAGAATACACGAACTAGTTAGCGACAGATAATGGCGCCGTCATCAACATAGACAAGGACAACGGCAGCGAGGAGAGCTACAACGGCTTCTTGTCCTCCTTGTAGGACGAGAATGCCAACGGCGATGACAGGGCGGATAGCGGCCCAGCCTTAGACTAGGGCGCGTTCAAGGTTCAACAACCGTGTGTAGATCTAGATGTTTAGTTTAAATTTCGTAAATTTCATTTTAATCATTGTAAAATTTTGTCAAGTTTAAATAAAACCCGCCGTACTTTCAAATTTGTATATTTTATTTATTTATTTGGGGGGTCGGTAGTGTGGGTGCCGATCCCAAACCGCGAAAGGTTCTGCCGGCCTCCCCAAAACCAGTCTCAACACGGTGGGTGTATAGGGACACAAAATTGTAAGGAATTTATCTTTTTTGTATAGCTTCAAATAAAACATATTTTTCTTCAAAGTTTCCAGCGTACCTTCGAAATATTTATATGTATGTGCATATTTAATTTTTTTTTTGTAGAATTTAAGAAATATGATTTTTTAAATCTCAGGAGCACTGATGCTCATGTGGCAAAGATACTTTCAGGACAAGACACACTGATTTTTTTCTCGAAGTGGGCTACCCTCCATCCCCCCCCCCCCCCCCCCGCATCAAAGTGATGCACACATCTTTTTATTGGAATTTTTTAAGGTTTTGAATAGTATGATAATCAGGATTACAAGCTGGCAGGTCGCTAAAAGTGGCAACATAAATAAGCTAGCGAAAGAGAGAATACAAAAAAGAACTTTATGCATCTTGTATCTTATTAGTATGCTGCCAACCACCCTGGGTGGAGATAGCCCATCAATCGAGTGTATCCAGAATTCTTATGTCCTCGCTGATTATAAGCAACGGAATATTTACACGAACTGATTAAGTACATCTTCTTTTCTTTCTAGTTCTGCTAGTACTACAGCACCGGTGAGAGAAAGAGGAGAGATAGTGGGCATATCCTATTTCTGAAATTGCCACCACTCTGCCTTATTAGGTACAGAATTTGCTCTTAAGCAACAGAATACTGCCTTATGCCTCCGCCCAAAAATGACCCCATTGTAAGTTCGGTTTGGGGTAGGGCACTCACTGAATGACAGAGCTCTTTCAGATGACTAAACTAAATTAAATCACCACAATCGTATGAATGGTCATGCATCTTCTTCACATCGGGGAGTACTTCAAATACCCTTGCATCCTCTCGTCTTTCCCATGTCTCCAGCCAAATGCGCTCGGCGAGTCCTTGAGATATTGAAGTAAAACAAAATGTAGTCTACCGGACAAAGACAACTCGCTCAGAAGCATGGACAGCAAAGAGTAGATGTTAATCGTGAACGTAGAGTTCGGTGCTTCCGCCCACGAATTTAGCTAAGTTTAGACCGAGATCTGGTCATGATATACATAAGGTCCGGTCAGTAGATAGGAGAGCCGAGCCAAAGGATGTACCTGTTGTATTTGATCTCAGGTAACAAACTGAGAGAAGTACTAGCAAAAGTGCCCGTACGTTGCAACGGGTTTAAAATGAATCAAACATTCTATGTTTGAGGTATACCTCGATTTTCGATGTATCATCGTATTATAAGCATGTTGGTTTTTACCGAAATTTTAATTCGCTTAGATGTCCCACTATATAACAATCCTCATGAAAGTAAAGAAAAATCTCAACGCTTACTTTCGTGAGTAACCTTTTCTGAAACGTTTTCCCCTAAGTTAATTAAATCGGGATGGAGGGAGTAACTTTTTTTGTATAGTGTGTATCCAAAATTATAAAACCATCGTAGAACATCACTTGCTAAATTACATATAAAATCACTAAATTAATTAAATCTTATAAGTTGAACACACAAGTCAAAAGTTTGTTTTCTGCAGAGGTCGTGATGTTTGTTCTTCTTCTTCACATCGGGGAGTACTTTAAATACCCTTGCATCCTCTCGTCTTTCCAATGTCTTCAGCCAAATGCGCTCGGCGAGTCATTGAGATATTGAAGTAAAACAAAATGTTGTCTACCCGACAAAGACAACTCGCTCAGAAGCATGGACAACAAAGAGTAGATGTTAATCGTGAAGAGTTCGGTGCTTCCGCCCACGAATTTAGCTGAGTTTAGACCGAGATCTGCTCATGATATACATAAGGTCCGGTCAGTAGATAGGGGAGCTGAGCCAAATGATGTGCCTGTTATATTTGATCTCAGGTAACAAACTGAGAGAAGTATAAGGGGAAGTGGTCCACCACGTTCCCCTCACCTTGGAGCCTTGATCGGAGGCTCAAAACAACTAGCTGGTTTTGGTCCCTAATCCCTGGCCCTGCACATATAAAAGGAGGAGGAAAGCCCCTTTCGAGGATGACACAGTATGGAAAAAAGACCTGAATACTCCTAAGAACCCGATCCTAAAACGAGGGCCAAGGGGATCAGAAGACCATCACCACCGCCGGCCACCACAATGACAGCGCCACTGGCACCATGGACATCTACCTCATCGAGCCACTGCTGCCCCTAAGCATCTACCACGATAAGGAGCCCATCCTCCTCTAGGGAGACCAGGGAAATTGATTCTGGTTAGTACCCAATTCTTTGCATACGACCTAGGTGTTCTAATACGAGGTTAAGATCCCAATGATGTTTTCCCTTAAGAAATTATTGCTAACAATGACATCAGAGCATTTTAATCTCATATTAGAACCCAAATTAGACCACAATCAATGTTAATTACTAAAGTTAAGGTCTAATTACTGCCGGCTTAGTGCTTACTGCTTATTGTTAATGCCCAATGTTAAGTGTCTGGTAGTGCCAAATTAATATATTGGCTGGCTCGTTTTCTGGTTTGGGTAAAAGTTAGAAGGAGGGGAATCAAACGTTTCAGAAATTCAGAAATTCCAAAACAATTTCCCCAAAATTCAAAATCCTAGAAAATTCCTCAAATGCCAGAACCATAGAAATTCTTTTGAACAAAGGATAAGGTTAGGGATGATAATCACTTTACGACCGCCGCGACACCTCTGATGGACGACAATGCGCATGGCCCCCATACCATGCGCGCCGCCGTCACCTCCTTATGGCCGGCTCCGGGCCGGTGCTTCCGCGGATGATATAGATGTACGGCCGCGGTCATGGAAGAATACGAGCTCAGACTCCGTTTGTCGCGTGCACCGCCGTCGCCTGCTTACGTCGCCCGAGCACTAGAGCTCCGTCACGCGGGCAGCCCACGAGCGGCACGGCAAGCGCCGTTTGATAGAGGTGTGCCCGGCCTATGGCCGAGCCACGCTTCTCCAACAAACAGGGCCACCGCACCGCCAAATCATCTCACCAACATTGCCATGGCCGTCGGCGCCGTTGTTTCGGTCATCTCTCTGCTGGCGCGAGAAAATCGGGGAGGCAGAGGAGAAATGACGCTAGGGTTTCGGGTGCCAGGTTTTGTTCTAGCCTCGGTCGTTTTGGAATAACGGATCTGATCGGACGGCTGAGACCTGCACGGGCTGCAACAACCAAATGGAGCGATTTCGGCCATGGGCTCTGGCCTAGCTTAATCTGGCCTGTGGAAAATTACTCCTTTTCTTTATGTGTATTCTGTTGGGCCAAGAATTAATAGGCCGAATTGATGTTCTGGGTATTTTTTTAAATGCACAGAATAAAAGAATGGGATTGATATTACCTGTTTTTGTTCTTTTGAATGAACAAGCTTTTTCTAAATAAAATGAAACCAACGAGAAATTTATTCGGATATTTTGAGATGTTTTTAATGCCTTTTATGACATTAGATGTTAGATATCATTATAAATATCATTGGATGTTTAGAATTTATGTTTAATGTTGATATTTATTATGAGAATGGTGTGCTCCTATTTTGATTAAGTATTCATGCATTTTTATTTTAGAGGAAAATAAATGTTTATGTTATATGAGCACAAAGGTTTTGCCATCAGTTGTATATTGTAATGATACGGTCATTATTATTGATTTTATGTTGATCTTTCGTGCGCTCTGGGTTGGAGCGACAACCACCTCGTTGGTGGGTGTCTGCTTAGCCACTGGTGGCTTTCCCATGCATGCCACTGGTGCCACGGCGGGGCCGTGAGAGGCAGCTGGAGATAGCCCGCCGTCGGGCCCTGCTGCCACACGACCACCTAGCCGAACCCACGTACAATATCAGCTCGCCAAAGTGGGACTCATTCTGGCATCTTGAATGGGATTTGAGGCACTGATCGGGGTTCCTCGACGATGACGAGTGCAACTACGGCGCGCCTCTTGCGCCGGTGAAAGAGGAGGAGGAAGACGTCAAGGAGAAGGATGATGAGGAAGTGGACGAGGAGGAGGAGACGATCAGAGGTGACAAAGTCCGGAGAGAGGAGCAGAGGGACGACACCGAGGACTGCATCGACTGCCTCGCGTGTCTAGCAGAGAAAGCCAAAGAGGAGAGCATGGAGGACCAACTCCCCCTCATGCAGGAAGGCGCGGACGAGGAGAAAGTGATGATGCTGGCCTTGAGGGCCTCGCGGGAGCAGCCCTATATGGCAGCCACTTCAACTGCATCGGGTGCCACGTCGTCTAGAGCTGCTGCAATACCGATATTGTGCTCGTTTAGCATGGCTACAAGCCTTGGCCGATGCCGCAATGGATGCCCAGGTGCTCCCACTACATCATGCAGTTGCTGCCTGTCTGCGCTCGTCCTCCTCCTCTCGCGGGAGTTTCCATCTTGGCGTCCAAAAGCCTGAGCCGGTTTCTCCAGCTCGAAGATCGGTGAGCATCGTCTTCCGCCATGTCGTCCACAAGATAGAGTTGGGGCTTCGCGCCCCAAAGAAGGAGAAGAATTAGGCGGTGTCGCCACCGCCACCAAAGGAGAACGAGAAGAAGGTTGCATCCTATCTCCGGCACCAGTGGCGCTCCGCGTCCCTGACGGCCCAATAAACTCGACGGGGCTCGCCAAGGCATTGTCTACGAAGAGTGTGTGACAGACGCCGACAAATAATACACGAAATGGTGGTTGGTGACGGACAATGGTACCATCAACGACATTGACAAGGATGCTAGCGGCGAGGATAGCTACAATGGCTTCTTGTCCTCCTTCTAGGTGGAGGATGCCGACAGCGGCAATGGGTGGACAGCAGCCCAGCCCTAGACTGGACCATGTTCAACAGCCACAAGTAGATCTACAAGTTTTGTTTGAATTTCATTCAAATCACTATAAAATTTCGTTAAGTTTGAATAAAAACCATCATACTTTTAAGTTTGTATATTCTCTTTATTTATATCTTAGTTAAGAGCTCAATTGGGGGGCTTAATTTAGAAGTTACCTGTGTGGGGAGCGAACCCCCAAACTGTGGCAGGTTTTGCCGACGACCCCCAAAGCCACAGTCCGAGGCTAGTGTTGGCCTCAATTTAGGAGGCACCGGTGAGATACTCGGAGCATCTCCACCGGCTCCCCCCAAGTAGTCGCCAGCAGGGTCGCCGGCACTGCTGTATGGGGGGCGCCAGCAGCGCATCCTCTATTTGGGGACGTTGTTCCCACACCGGCGCCTCCCATACGGCGGGCTCCAAAACTTTTTTCTTTTTACAATATTTTGAAACAACATATCAATCACATTTTATTCGTACTATATTCAATAATTTATACAGTCACAAAAATAGTACTTAAATTATTCATACAATTAAACAAATAGTACTTAAATTATTCATACAATCAAATAAATGGAAATTAAATTATTCATACAATCAAATAAATAGAAATAAAATCGTGCATTGTTGGCGGCTCCTCTCCTCACCCACAAATGCGCAGCTAGTTCCGCCTGAAGTTGTGCATGAATACCTGCATCTCGAATTTTATTGTGCATACGAAGAAAAGCGGCAAATTCTTGGGGTACATGCTCTACCTCAACAAGTGGCCCTTGATAATCAAATGGTTGATCATCCTGCACAGGTTCGTCGCGCTCGCTCTCAATGATCATGTTCTGCATGATCACACATGCGTTCATCACTTGCCACATCTGAGACTCAAATCAAGTGAGAGCAGGGTACCTGAAAATAGCGAAATGCTGTTGAAGCACCCCAGAAGTAGGGTCAACATCCCTGCGTGCTGCTTCCTGTTATGTTGCAAAATAAGCGTCCATCTCCAAAGCTGGAGACCGAATAGTCTTCACAAGTATAGCATATGTCGGGTAGATACTATCAGCTAGGTAGTACCCCTTGTTGTATGTGTGGCCATTTACTTCAAAGTTCACGGCATGAGCTTGTCCTTCAGCTAGCCTGGTAAACATGGAAAGCTTTGCAACACGTTGATATCATTGTTTGTTCCTGCCATGCCAAAAGATGCATGCCAAATCCAAAAGTCATGGTCTGCCACCGCCTCAAGAATGACACTGCACTCACCAGTATGCCTCTTGTCGATCCCATGCCAAGCAAAAGGACAATTCTTTCAGCCCCAATGCATACAGTCAATGCTTCCGAGCATCCCAGGAAACTCTCTTGCTGCATTTTTTTTGCAGGATCCGAGCTGTATCATCTGCCCTTGGTGCTCTCAAATAGTCTTTAGCAAACACCGATATGACAGCTCAGCAAAACTTGTGGAGAGTCTCTGTACATGTCGACACCGCCATCCGTAGGTTGTCATTGGCTGTATCTAGAGGAGCTCCGTATGCAAGACAGCACATTGTAGCAGTGCACTTCTGAATTGAGGTGAAGCTCCACAAACCTGTGCAATCTTGCTTGGTGTAATATCCCAGGTTTAGAGACTACGAAATGAGAGAACAACAAAGTGTGCATTGCATTCATGCATAGAAAATCCGGGGAATTTTCGCGCTTTCAAATAAAACTTGTCACAGTAATTGAAGTTTCACTTGACTTGGTGGAATTAAAGTAGATCATCAAGTCAAGCGCTATAAACTTCACTGTGATGTTTGCTAAAGCCTTGTTTTGGGTAGAGATGATTTGATCTATGGACTAGATCAAATGGGATTAGCTTTACTATCACAACACCTAAGTGAGGATTAAATACCAGATCCTATAAAGGATCATAACATGGTATTCCTTACGACAACATATTCTTTAAGAATCAAACCCCCAACTTATTAACACTTGAAAGTTAGCAACTACCTTTGTGTGTAATTTAATTCACTTCTAAAATTATTACCAAATAAGGTAAACCACAGAGTCTAAAGTGCATAAAAGCGACACATTCTTATTTAAATCGCAACTTATTAAATATATAGAATATCATAAAACTAAATCCGTTTACATTACAAATTATAGTTCAAACTATTTGAATAAAACTAACTATGAGTATTTTGAAACTCATATGATCATGCCTTGGTGAAATCAAACCCAACTATCCAAAATTGAGAAATAACATTCAACCTTGACCTTTTGACCAATATTATAATATAAATCCAATCAAATATGTTATAGTGACTCATCCACAATAATAAAACCACAAGATATTTAGTAACAAATGCCACTTGGCTATCCAAAAATAAATCATATGAGAGGATAATCTCTATGCCACATAGGATAAAAATATCTACATGACCTGCATCCCAAGCTATGCCACCTCATATTCAAAGGATTGCTATGAATGAGGGCATGACAACCAAGCACCTTACTCATCAAACTAAAACAAGAGTCATCCACCTATGTGTCATGATACTAGAGCTTGCCCAAGCCCATAAAAGGAGCCGCACCCTCCACCCATTTGATCATCTAGTACCATGCTACAAGGATACTAAAACCTTGAAACCTTCCATACATTAGCTAGGATCAAGATGAAGAATCGAGGAGGTGGAGGCATACCACAAGATGCAGGTTTACCATATTTCCTGATGAACAAGCTACAGAAGATACCAAGGTAGAATTCCTAGGCAAACCATATATTTAGATGACCATATCATCATCTCTTGAGTAAGACCTTAGGATGTTCCAAGACATTTAGAAGTGAGAGAGATTATAGATACTAATCATAGCCATGTCTATCCTAGAGAATACTAGAGTAGTATTAAATCCTACTTGTTCAAACTAACCTTTAATCTTGGAGGTGAGAGCCATATACTATTAATGAAACATAACCAAAACCCTATACCACATTCCTATTTTCCTTATTGCCTCAATTGGTAAGTGTTAGGGAAACCCTAGATCACACTACATAGAACCTATGCCTAAACCATAACTTGTGCATCATAAGAAAACCCTAAGACCATACCCTAAACTTAAGTACTGGTAAATAATTAGTTGAACAATCAATAGCTAGGATTTTAAAATAAACCTAAATAAATTTTCATGCCCTTAGAAATAATTGGCACATGAAATCATGACCCTAACACCATCTTCACTAACACCTTATTCTAAATTCTAGCCATATTTAAAATACATATGAACAACCAATATTGTTAAGCACCCTAGCAAAACCTAATAATATGTTCATCATGCAAATGTTATAAATTTCAAATCACTTAAACAGATTTGGTTCCTAAATAAAAAGAAACTGAGATGAATACCTAATTTCATGTCTATTTTAAATTTGGAATAAATCTCACAAAAGTACCAATTTAACCAAACATTAAATATTTGTTTTGAACAACAAAAAGTAATCTAGTAATCATTATTATCAAATCGTACTAGAATTCAAATAATTAAGAATCTGCAAGCATAACAAAAATTCAAATTTGAATTCAAACAAACAAACATAAAATAAAAAAAAACAGAAATAAGAAAAGGAGAGAGCCTTACTTGTCCACCGAAGTTGGCCGCAGCAGCCCGAAGCCAACCCAGCAGCAGCACAAGACTTGGCCCAGCCCACCAAGGAACGGTCCATACCATTTCGGTAACAAAGTAAGGCCAACGCCTTCGTTCTCTTCTCCGGTGGCGACAACACGCAGGAGAGCGTCGGCCACGTCCTCGTCGACAATAAGAGTGACCTGGACGTTGCCAGACCTCTCAGAAGCACGCCCAATCTCTCTCATGTCTGAGTCTATCCCAAATGTGCCAAGATTCGTGCCCAAATCGAGTTCATCATCGTCGTTATATCCGCGCCGTCTCCGGGGACGTGCCGACGATTCTGACCTAGCCACGGCATATAAATAGAAGAGGAGAACCGCCGTGCTCTCCTTGATCTTCTCCACCCCTCCATTTCCCCTCAGATCGTCTCAATCTCTCACACTTCTCTGTGAACCACCGCCGGCATCGCAGAAGAACACGGCGGTACAGGCCATCCCAGTCTCCGGCGCATGGTCGAGGAGACGCGTCTCCGCGTGTAGGTCATCTAGGAGCAAGCACGCATCAAGGGGAGCTCTGAGCTGGACGAATTTGAAGAATCCCCTTCTCAGTACATCGCCGGTAATGGCGAAATCGAGCTCAACTCCGTCGGCAATCGATGTCTTTGACCACACCATCAACTTCACGGTAAGCTTGCGCATCGTTAGAACTAACTCTCGCTTCCTAGCGTCATCCCTAGCCCGAGTTGGCCGTTTGGCCGAAGCAGCGCCGCCGCAGATGTCTTGTCCGGTGAGTATTTCGGTAAACCACCACCACCATCGTGCTCAGTAGGTCGAGGGGGTCCAGAAACATGTATTAGACCATCCCGGGAGCCCGAAATCGACGTCGCCGTCGCGTTCTGACTCGCCGGCGTCAAGCCGCTGGTGATGTCGACATGGCAGTGGGACCCGTTGACCACTTTGACTCGGTCAACTGCCAACGAGGCAGCTGACCTGGACCAGATCCCACCAGTCAGTGACCATGGTTAGGTTTAGTCCGGTATGTTTAGTATTTCTATTTAATTCAAAATCCAGAATATTGCTGAAACTTTGCAGAAATATATAAAATTAATTTAAAATCAAAAAATTCAAATAAGATATCATAATGCTCACAAAAATAACTCTATGCAATAAAAATATAATATAAAAATGTTTGTCAAAATAAAAATTCAATTGTTTTAACCTTTATTAATTATGCCTTTTCATTTATCCTAAATACAATTTGAATTCAATAATTATTTAAGTTTCAAAAACAAATAATAAATATTCAGTAAGTAAAGAAATATTAAGACTTATTTTCTTTATCTTATTTTCACTAACTTAAATATTAGTAATATTTTATAAACCCTAAATTACAAATTACCATCTACTATTTATTTTAAATAATAATAGAGCAAAAAAATATTAAAGGCTAATATTATTTTGGTATTTCAAAATTTGTTTGTTTACTTAAACCTTTTTAGTTAACAAGTTATTATTTTCAAATTTAATAACAACTATAAAACCTTAATTCCTGAATTAAACCTAAATAGTATTTATTTTAATTGTTAAATCTTTTAAAATAATAAAATGCTAAGACCAGTACTTATTTCATTTCAAAGTAATTAATAAATTAAACTCTATTGCCAATTATTATTTTAGGAATTGTATCACAATTGAGAAACCTAGTTCCAATAAGAATAAAAACCCTTAACCCTATTATTTCATGTTAGAACCCTAAGTTGGCACACTTCTAAAACCCTAGGAAGTTATGAAATGTGATCATATGATTTGCACCCTTACTCATATATTCATCCTAATAGAATTGATGCATACTCAAGTTCTACTAAAATAGTACAAACCCAAATACAAATGAAGTCATCATTTCATGTCTTCATTTTTGAATAAACCTTATATGATCCACTAGTACCACCTAGGTGTAAACCCTAGCTTGTTACTCTCATATTAGCACCATTGATCACCATTCTTAAATACCACACCATTGGAATCAACCTTAACCATCATTACTTTTTAGAACCATGGTGATCAACCATAATACCAACCTTGGATAGCAATTCACCTTACATGCTCCTACTCAACTAAACCTTTCTTGAGGATGATAAACCACCTAGTTTAGAAACCCATTATTGATTTCTTAGTGAAGCAAATGATAAGGTATAGTAAACCCTAATGTTTAACTCATGGCACCACCTTGATAACCATCCTTTGATATGATACGCTATGATCAACCATAGTATAAATATGCCAATACTTGCTGCATATGGACCCATCCTACTTAGTAACCAACTAGTCCCTAATTGGTGAATTAAATGAACCTAATAGTGAATCCTAGTAAACCTTAGTAGCACATAGCTCCTATTTGTAGGAATCCTTGTTCTTTATTAAACATGTTCTTCAAAAGTTATTCTTTTGAAGTAAATATTAAGCAAACCATAGAAGCAAATAGTTCTTACTTGAACTACTTATTATTTCTTAATTAACTTGTCCTTCAAAAGTTATTCTTTTGAAGTATAATATAAGTAATCATCAACCATGCACTGTAGAACTTAAAACTGACAACAACTCTTTACTTGTTATGCAACCACTATTCCTTGTGTGTATGATTGTTATGATGCATTATATCACTTATCTATGATACTAATATAACCAAACCCTAATAAGAACCTTACTTGAGAAACCACTCTAAAAGTGCAACACACCCTAAAGAAATCTTTACCACTCAACCAATTCTAAATCATCAGGGTTAGGTTACGCTCGGGACGATTGCGTCTCATACTATGCATTATAGCATCTTTGCCAGTTCTTTAAACATTGCCCTTACCGGACGATGGTATTTCAGCACTTGGAGTTATCACGTATCGAAACTTTTGCCTGCATAATCTTGCAGTCAAGAAAGGCAAGTTCATCGCTTGCTCATGTCATTTGATTATTTTTATCAAACTATATGTAAAGTACTATATTTATCACTCTCGCATTGAAAAGCAAAATATTATTTTACAATTAGGAATATGACTATGTGGTGGGCTATGGAACCATGGTATGTGTTGATTGGTGGAGGTTCCATTGCACGGGTACTACCCATCTAGGACTAATCACCAATGTCGTCTAGTGATTCTAGCATCGTACATATCGCGTTAACCATGAGATCTATAATGGATTTGGGGAAATCAGTTGTATATATTTCCTCTCGCATATCAATGGATCAGTAATAAGGATTGCCTATATCAGTCTATCTATTTGGTAAAGGTGAGGACAGTGGTTTGTAACAGTCTACCAATAGATATTGGAGAGGGCAGACTTGTTAAAGGTCTATGAGTGATTTTAAGGGTTGTCTGGGTTAGTCTATATATAGTGTAAAGGACAGGGCATGTGAATTGTTCGGAACAGTCTACCTAAATGGTAAAGGTGAGAACAAATGCCTGGGTTAGTCTACCTATAGATAAAGGACATGACAGACTTACAAAAATGGGTATGCAGGGTCGCGGAGAAGGCAGTGATTGGCTTGGATCTTATACTAGGCCCCATACCAAGGAAGCGTGGACAATGCTCGCGACTTGGTTGGCAACAATGATAAGGTCTCTTATGGGAAAAGTAACGCACCTCTGCAGAGTGTATTGAATTGTGACTGTCACTCCCTGTTCCGGGAAGGGAACTACGAACGCGGCAGGAAAAGAACTCCGTGAAGTTCTGTCAACCTGTGAAGACTGACGGATATAGTTTTCAGAATAAAATAAACCTTTTGAAGAAATATTTACAAAAACTTCCATTCGCCTATGACTTTCTGGTCTGTAGCTGTAGCTAGTGCATGATACACCTATTTCCTATAATGAACTTGTTGAGGTACGCTCGTACTCATCCCTCTTTGAATCTCCTGCTTAGTTATGGAGGCACCAGAGGAGAAACTACCGTGGAACTCAAAGACAAAGGAGTCAACTGCAAAAAGATGAAGAATCCAATCAAAGAAGTCAATGGAGTCAACTTCTGCATCAGATAGAGTGGAAACTTAGACTAGTAATAGAAGGGACATTTTCCCTAATCCTAGCACCTAAGTAGCTAGAGTTCTATAGCAAGTCAAGTATCTCTAGAACTAGAATTAGCAACAAGTTAGACTACGAGTCGTTCTTCTGGAGCTTTATTTGAAGTTTTACCTCACTGTAAAGTAGGAGACTATGTTGATCTTCTGTAAACAGTTTGTGTATCCTTGTATAGACATGCCTTGGACTCGCATATGTTTCTCTTGTACCACTCTGAAGGATGTAATATGAGTGGAACGATGTCTCACTTGTGTTATGTCAACGGCTTGCGTACTACACTATGAAGTGGTATGCTGGGTCACCGCACTTGGCCATGAAGTAGTCGTCATACTCTATGACGCCGTAGGCAATCTTCAAGAATAGCCCCTTGTTCATCCTAAATCGGCGCCGAAATTCCTTCGGCGAATGAGTCACGTCGACGTTGAAGTAGTCACCGTCAAGCAGCATTGTGCCGGCTTGACGATGTCGGTTGATGTTCCTCCTCTCGCCTGGCTTTGAGCCGCCGCACTGAGGCACGATAAAGAAAGGATGCCGAACGCGCAACATGCTCGTCAGAATCTGTTGTTGCTGTTGCCGCCGGACAGCCTCAACGTTCTGCTCCTCCGTGAACAGCTGCACCATCATCTCATCGTCGTTGTCCATCACGGAAATCGAACGAACACCTTGCGGGCGGGGCGGTTGTGTCGCGGTGGTGACGAGCTCTGTTCCGGGTGAAACAACGGCTGCCGGTCGAGGGGGTGGCGGCCGTGTCGATGGACGGCGGTTCCTGAACAGGCGGTGGTGTCTATTGCAAGCAAGGGGCGCGGCGGCGACGGCGATGGTGACGATCTAGAGGAGTGAGAGTCGGCTCGGGCGTGGGTAGGAGGTGGGGAAAGCGGTGCGTCTGGCTGCCAGGCGGAGCCCACGCTCGTTTTCTGACGTGCCGCGAGGCGCCGGTGCGCCCGATTCGCGCCGTACGCGAAGGGGCCGGCACGGGGATACGACGATTCTATTGGACTCGAAAACTAGCCGGCGCTTTTAAGACGCACCGGTGCGAGCCAAAAAATCACGTCAGCCCTCAAAACACTATCAAGCAGCTATGGGGCGCGCCGGTGAAAATGCTCTCAGTCCTCATATTATCCAAAACCTTTTCCTATCACTGATGATTAGCAGTTACTTTCGAAATAGATTATGACCACTTAAAAGCTCTTGCAGTGACGATGGCAGTGGGCACAAGATGGCGAGGGGTAAATGCCAGCCACAGCGTCTCCACTTCGAGCAGCTGTTCTAGGCGAGCTGTTGATTCCGCTGCAAGCCCGGTGGTTTCAACTCCCTTTCGCTGAAATCTGATGCGTTGCTGCAAACGTGGACTTGACCGGATACACTTGCTCGTCATAGCGCACGCCGGCAGGATCTTTGTGAAGAACGGTCTTGCTGATGGTGGCATCCGAGGGGAGGAGCCAAGCCTCGTGGCTCAGGTTCACATGCTTGTACTCCCTCCGTTCTTTTTTAATTGACTCAAATTTAGTACAAAATTGTACTAAATCTGAGTCAATTAAAAGAGACCGGAGGGAGTAGCATTCAGGCGGCGGACGCTCGCTCATGAACGTTCCTGTTGTGTAATCTCGCGTGGGAAATAACCGGTCGAAATGGTAGTAGCCAGATAAGAGTCACATGACCATGGAAAAAAATAGCGCGCTATTTCAACGCTAATAGCACGCTATAGCATATCTGGAGAGTCGACGCTACGCTATTTCGGCGCTATAGCGCGCTATTCGCGTTAATAGCACGCTATAACATGCTAATAGCGTATTTTTAGACCCACGCTATTTTGTTATAGCTATTTTTTTCCTTGCACATGACACACTGATTATAACTTTATAAGCAGCGGAATATTTTACGCGAAGTGATCAAGTACATTTTCTTCATTTGTCGTTCTGCTAGTACTGCTGCTGTACCCGTGTGAGGGAGGAAGACAAGGGAAGAGATCGTGGGCATATCATAATTCAGAAATTGCTGGGTGCGGTAGGAAGGCATGCGTATAAAATTGCCACCTCTCTGACTGATTAAGTGCAGAATTTGTTTTTAAGCAACAAAATATTGCCACCAGTCTCACACTATTACCTCCGCCAAAAATGACCACGTCGTAGGTTCTGTTTGGGGTTGGGCACTCGCTGAATGACGAGCTCTTTCAAATGACTATACTAAATTAGATCACCACAATCCTATGAATGGTCACACATCTTCTTCACATCGGGGAGTACTTAAATACCCCTGCATCCTCTCGTCTTTCCCATGTCTCCAGCAAAATGCGCTCGACCAGTCATTGAGATATTGAAGAGAAACAAAGTGTAGTCTAGCCGACCAAGACGACTCGCTCAGAAGCATGGGCAGCAAAGAGTTCTTAACACAGAGATGTTCTTGTGAATGTAGATTCCAATGCTAGCTTCCGCGATTTAGCCCGAGTTTCCACTGAGATCTGCGCATGATATACGTAAGGTCCGGTCAATAGATAGGAGATCCGAGCAAAAGGGTGTGCCGGGTTACAACAAAAAACTGAGTGACGGTCTTCATTTGGTCATTCCTCCACCCGGTAGGACTATTCGCACGACACATCATCTCCATCGGTGGAGATATAATCCCAGAGGTCATGCCCTACCACCGGCAGTTTGGGTAGAAAAGCACTTGTGATGAGAGTTGGGTTCTATCTCATTCATGAGGACCGACCGCTGCACCAATTAAGGGCAATTTCCGAGTGTTAGTGTTTAAGAAGAAAGATGCTATGCCGGCTTAGCCTCTCGCTAGGATCAAATACATGAAAGTATGAACTCAGATACTAATCAAATACATGAAAGTATGAACCCATTGTTGGATAATTAGGGACAATTTCCATGATTAATTTCAGAATATTAAACATGAAAAGAGCAATTACTAACATGTGAAACTCAAACATACTAGATGCATTAATCAACATGAATAGTAGCAGGGCAAACATCACAACATCCATCGCTAAACAGATCGAGATATGTCGCACATACCGATCCGGTGGACGCGGCGGTGGAGGTGTAGCAGATGATGTCGCAGCAGTAACGTTGTTGATGATAACATTGTTGACGACGGGAACGACGGGTCGAAGTAGACGACGGTAGGAAGCACCCCCAACTTGGACGGACGGTGATCCATGATGAAGAACTTGATCAGTCGCGCAGAGCGCTTCCCAAAAACCTAATTCGTCCTTCCCGTACAGGATCGTAAAGGCGAGCGGTTCCGGAGACCTGCTCTCCCATGCACCGGCGGGCGGGATGGAGTAGGCTACGATGGCGGCGCAAGTAGAGAAAGGTGAAAACCCTAACTCGTGTATTAGATGATTTTCTGCGATAGCCGGGCAAGAGATTATATAGGCTCAGAGAACCCTAGGCAACGTGGGGCACGCCCACGTCGTGCGCACGTTTCGAGTCGGTTACAGATAGCCCACAGTCCGGGAGCAACCCGAACCAACTAACTGCGACACGTCCGTTTAGGACTCTATTCGTTTTCCTGAACTGCAAAAAGAAATGAAAGTCTCGACTCGAGACTCAATCCACTCACCACGAGCGCGGCACGCGTCGTGACGTGTCGAGGAGGAGGAGCGCGCGTGTACCACTCCTCTTCTCACTCATTTACTAGTGGTGGAACAACCCACCTTATAAGGTGGTCTAACTTCCTCCCAAATTTCCATGTGGGACTAAACTTCCCACCTCTTGCCACTCCCTAGTGAGCTGCCACCAAATTGGACTCAAACTCACATGAGCTGCCACTTTGTGGGCTTTGAGATATATGACAAAACTGAAATACTACATGGGCCAAATGATTTAGTCCATTTATTTTAACAATCCCCCATCAGATCTCAAATCCTCATTTAGAGATTTACCAATACTTGCTGCTTGTTTATATACCAGTGTTTCAGCGGAGACTGTTAAGTTGAACTTCCACCTAGAACCTTAAGCTACATCCATTCACACTTGAACAATGGACTAATCCTTGATAAGTTTTGCGTGAACAGGGTTTCCCTCAAAGTCATAACCAGTGCATGGCTGCCAATAGCCTACCCCGCGGATGAAGCATATGCGTCATACTTCGTAGTCTCTTCATGAGTTTACTAGAGATCACCAAATCTCATAGATTACGACGTTTTAATCGGACTCATATAGGTGTGTTATTTCAAGAATGCTCTGTAGGACAACATCTTTGCTAAAATAGTCAACATAAACACATTAAGGCTTGTTACCAACCTGCCTTACAACAATTAGAGTTGTGTATCTTCACATAAAGAGGGTTACATAATACTCTCCTCAATTAAACCACTAGTTTGTTTTTTTCAGGTCATAATTCACGGGATCTCCGATCACAAAGGTTGGGTTACCACTATGGTGTAACATCAACGGGTCTCAAACCCATCTCCCACGATGCACTTTCTATCACATTATGTGATAGTCCCTTTGTAAAGGGATCTATCAGGTTTTTGTCTGTTTGAATATACGTAACAGTTATTACTCCGGAGTTTCGCAATTTCCTGACAGACTTCAAACGTCTCTTTACGTGTCTTGATAATTTCGCGTTATCCTTAGAATTGTTCACTTTGACAATTACGATTTGATTGTCACAATTCAGAAGGTTTTGTCGGAACAGGTTTTTCAACCACATGCAAGTCCATCAAGAGCTCACGCAACCATTCTGATTCAACAGTGGTTGTGTCTAAAGCAGTTAGTTCTGCTTTCATAGTTGACCTCATTAATATGGTTTGTTTGCAAGATCTCCATGACACTGCGCAACCTCCAAAGGTAAATATATACCCACTTGTGGCGTACATATCAGCTACATCTGGATCCAATTCGAATCACTATATCCTTCAAACACAGCTGGGTGCCCTGAACAGTGAATCCCATAACTCATTGTACCACATAGGTAGCGCATGACCCTATCAAGTGCATACCAATGATCAGTACCGGGTTTGACATGAACCTACTCAACTTGCTAACAGCAAAAGAGATATCAGATCTAGTCGCGCTCGCTAAGTACATGAGTGAGCCAACGATCTGAGAATATCTCAATTGATCTATGGCAATCCTCCGGTTCTTGCGTAATGTCACACTAGAATCATAAGGTGTTGGAGAAGACTTGCTATCAATATAGCCGAACCGACTCAAGATCTTCTCAACATAATGGGAGTGCGTGAAAGTAATCCCACTCTCGTTCTTAATCAGCTTGATGTTCAGAATCACATCAGCTTCTCACAGATATTTCATATCAAAGCTCTTTGACAAGAAAGACTCGATCTCGTGTATTATTTTCATGTTTGTACCAAAGATCAGAATATCATCCACATACAAACATAGTATAACACCTTTGCCCCCATCATGGCGATAGTAAACGCACTTGTCAGCCTCATTAACAACAAAGCCTACAGAAGTTGAAGTTCTGTCGAACTTCTCATGCCATTGCTTAGGTGCTTGTTTTAGGCCATATAAAGATTTCAGAAACTTGCACATCTTTCTTTCTTCACCTTTACTACAAACTCATCAGGCTGATCCATATAGATTTCCTCTTCCAACTTTCCATTAAGGGAAGCTGTCTTTACGTCTATTTGATGAACAATAAGACCATAGGAGGCAGCCATCGAAAGTAGTACTCGAATGATGGTAAGTCTAGCGACAGGTGAATAGGTGTCGAAGTAATCTTCGCCTTCTCTCTGTGTGTAGCTTTTCGCTGCAAGTCGCGCCTTGTACTTCTCAATAGTACCATCAGACATTAGCTTCTTCTTGAACACCCATTTGCAGCCTACAGGCTTGCATCCATGGGGTCATTCTGTCAGCTCTCAAGTTCCATTAGAAAGAATCGAGTCCATCTTATTATGGACAGCTTCTTTCCAGTCATCTGCATCTGCAGATGCATATGCCTCTGCAATGGACATGTGAGTATCATCCACAAGGTACACAATGAAATCATCACCAAAGGATTTTCCAATCCTCCGTCGCTTGCTCCGTTTAGGAACTTCATTGTCATCCTTCTCATTAACATTCTCATGTGATTGTTCAAAATACTCATTAGATGTACTAGACTCAGGAATTATCTTAGTAGAAATTCTACCAATGCTATGCATATCTTTCATAGGAAACATATTCTCAAAAAATGTTGCATCACGAGATTCCATAATAGTATCAACATGCATATTAGGTACCTCAGATTTAACAACTAAAAATCTATAGCCTACACTCTATGGAGCATAACCTAGAAAGATACAATCCATTGTCTTTGGTCCGAGTTTGCGCTTCTTAGTAATTGGAATATTGATTTTCGCCAAACATCCCCATGTGCACAAACACGAAAGTGATGGTTTTCTCCCAACCCACTCCTTGTAAGGGGTTTTATATTTATTCTTGTTAAGAACTCTATTCAGAACATGACATAAAGTCAACAAAGCCTTCCCCACCATGCCTTTGATAAACCAGCAACGTCTAACATGGAATTCACCAAGTCAGCCAGCGTGCGGTTTTTCCTCTCGGCAACACCGTTTGATTGGGGTGAGTATCGAGGCGTCCTCTCATGAATAATGTCATGTTCCTCACAAAATTCATCGAAGATTTTAGGAAAATATTCACCACCACGATCCGATCTAAGGCGCTTGATCTTTCTCTCTAGTTGATTTTCAACTTCAGCATTATAAATTTTAAAGTAGTCTAAAACTTAATCTTTAGTTCGCAACAAATAAACATAGCAAAATCTAGTTGCATCATCAATCAATGTCATGAAATATCTCTTTCCACCTTTTGTCAACACATCATTCATCTCACATAGATCAGAATATATGAGTTCTAGAGGTGTCAAGTTTCTCTCCTCGGCCGCCTTGTGAGGCTTCCGAGGTTGCTTTGATTGCACACAATTATGACACTTAGAACCTTTGGCAATGGTGAAATTCGGAACTAAACTCAAACTGGATAGCCGAGACATTAAACTAAAATTAATGTGACATAAACGAGAATGCCAAACACTGGTATCATCACTAACATTGCCACAAATATTGTTCACAGACTTATTACTGAAATCAGAAAGCGAAAAGCGGAACAAGCATCCGCACTCATAGCCTTTACTAATAAATTGTCCAAACTTGGAAACAACTGCTTTATTCGACTCTAAGACCACCTTAAACCCATCTCTTCATAGAAGGAAGCCGCTAACTAGATTCTTGTTCATAGTAGGGACATGCTGCACGTTCCTCAGCTGCAGGATCTTCCCCAAAGTGAATTTCAGATCTAGCGTGCCAACACCACGAACAGAAGCATGTGACCCATTCCCCATCAAGACGGAAGAATCCTAGGAGACCTGGTAGGAAGTGAATATGGATATGTCAGCACACACATGAACATTAGCACCCGTATCAATCCACCAACATGGAGATTGAAATACCGAAAGAACGGTAAAGAGATTACCGTACCCATCAGCATTGCTAGCGGTCATCGTGTTGACTTGCTTTGCTTTTTTCTTGCGGCCTGCCCTCTCTAGACAGTCCTTAGAAAAGTGGCCAGCCTCTCCACATGTAAAGCAGCTCAGATCTGCTTTTTTTTATCATCTTCTTCTTCTTGAAGGTTGTAGTCTTCATAGGCTTATTGAAGGAGGGCTTGTTATTCCCTTTGTTCTTGTTGTAGGGTTTCTTCTGCACCATGTTGGCGCTAGACTGACCCTCTCCTTTCTCAGTAGTATCCTTAGCCCGAGCTTTCTCCTCAACATAAAGAGACGCTATCAGATTTTCAACTGATATCTCCTATCGCTTGTGTTTAAGAGTTGTGGCAAAGTTCCTCCATGAAGAGGGCAACTTAGCGATGATGCATCCAGACACAAACTTATCAGGTAAGGCACACTTAAGGAGTTCAAGCTCTTTCGCAATGCGCTGTATCTCGTGAGCTTGTTCGACTACAGAACGGTTGTTCACCATCCTGATATCATGGAATCTCTCCATGATGTACAGTTCACTGTCTGCATCGGTTGCACCGAATTTAGCATTCAGTGCATCCCAGAACTCTTTACCGTCTGTTATGTGCATATACACATCACACAAACGGACAACAAGAATACTCAGAACACATCCGACGAAGAGAGTATTGTCTTCCTTGAACTTGTTCCGATCTTGGTCAGATATAGTTCCTTCAGGTAAGCCATTACTAACTTGGAATACTTTCAGATGAGTAATCCGGAGTGTGGTCTTAATCTTCCACCTCTTAAAGTGCACACCGGTAAATTTATCGGGCCTCAGTGCATCAGCAAAACCAGCCATAGTTAACTCAGAAAATTGCCTACAATTAGGTTTTTGGATTGTTGGATAATTAGGCACAATTTCCATGATTAATTCCAGAATATTAAAGATGACGAGAGCAATTACTAACATGTGAAACTCAAACATACTAGATGCATTAATCAACATGAATAGTACCAGGGCAACTAGCAAAATATCCATCGCTAAACAGATCGAGATATGTCGCACGTACCGATCCGGTGGAGGTGGCGGTGGAGGTGTAGCAGATAATGTCGCAGCAGTAACGTTGTTGATGACAACGTTGTTGAGGACGGGAACGACGGGTCGAAGTAGATAGCGTTGAAGACGACAGTAGGCAGCACCGCACGACTTGGACTGAAGGCGACCCGTGATGAAGAACTTGAGCAGTCGCGCAGAGCGCTTCCCAAAAACCTAATTCCCCCTCTCCCGTACAGGATCACAAAGGCGAGCGGTTCCGGTGACCTGCTCTCCCGTTCACCGACGGGCGGGATGGAGTATGCTATGATGGCGGCGCAAGCAGAGAGAGGTGGAAACCCTAACTCGTGTATTAGATGATTTTCTGCCGTAGCCAGGCAAGAGATTATATAGGCTCAGGAAACCCTAAGCAACGTGGGGCACGCCCACATCGCGCGCACGTTTCTAGTCGGTTACAGTTAGTTGGTCCGGGAGCGACCCGAACCAACTAACTGCGACGCGTCCATCTAGGACTCTATTCGTTTTTTTGAACTGCTAAAAGAAAGGAAAGTCCCGGCTCAATCCACTCATCACGAGCGCGGCGCGCATCGTGTCGAGACGAGCGAGCAAGGAGGAGGAGCGCGCGTGTACCAATCCTCTTCTCACCCACTTACTAGTGGTGGAACAACCCACCTTATAAGGTGATCTAACTTCCTCCAAACTTTCCATGTGGGACTAAACTTCCCACCTCTTGTTACTCCCTAGTGAACTGCAACCAAATTGAGCTCAAACTCACATGGGTCGCCACTGTGTGTGCTTTGAGATTTATGGCAAAACTGGAATATTACATGGACCAAATGATTTAGCCAATTTATTTCAACACCCATATACTATTGGCTTGATGTTTCGTTTATTTCGCGCTCCTGCTTAGTCTGAAAATCAAACTTTCCGTTGCTTTGATGCGGCTACTTATGTTCATTTTCTTACGTACCGGTGCGAGAGTGCTTGTAGCCTGGTACTGGGTTTAGTGTCTCCCTAGTTGCGCGAACTAAAATAGATAACCATGATCTGTTTCTATCGGGTCGCTTAAAGGTGCTCTAGGATTAAGGATGGCAATTTCAACCACGGGTACGGCACGGGCAGGGTATGGATACACTTTTATACCCATGAGTAGTACCCATACACTGCCCGTTAAATCATGGGTAGGGCACGGGTATAGCCTCGTACCCGCGGGTATACCCATACCTGCCCATTTATTGTCAAATTCATACGTGACATGTCTACTTTTGTTGACTTATGAGTTAGAATATGAGAATGTGATTTTTATATTATGTTAAATGTTATGTACTCAACTACCTGTTATTGAGTTGAGATAATTAATTTTTTTAATCGAATTTGTTATCGATAAATGTAAAATTATGATTGACTCATGTACAATTTAACCTACCCACCGGGTGTCCAATAGGTACGGGTACTCGCCGGGTATGGGTATGGATAAAATTTTATAGGTATGGGTAGAAGTTTATACCCATTGACTTTACAGATATAGGTATAAGTATGATATTGTTCTACCCTGCTCATACCCTAATCATTGCCATCCTTATTTAGGATGCAGCTAGCAAAGCGACAAGCCCGGCCTCCGCCTGTTGGAATCTTTTTCAGCCACTGATATGATACGAGGTAGACTCACCAGTGACCTTCAAAATAGATTACGACACCTTAGAAGCGTTTGCAGCGGCAACGGCGGCGGCAGAAGACGGCGCCGGGTAAACGCCAGGAGCAGCCGGCCTCGTGCTTCCCATTCACATGGCTGCAGTGATAGTGGGAAAGACGCTCATGAAGTTCGCTGTTAAGCTTACGAAATCACGGGTCCAAATGGACGCAGACATGTAGCCAGACAAGAGAAAACGACTGATGAAGGGTGACGCGCGCTAGTAAGAGACGACATGCAATGCAAGCACTGATTAAGCAGCGGAATATTTACACGAACTGATTAAGTACTTTTTTCTTTCTTTCTAGTTTTGCTAGTAAGCACTACTACACAAACTACAGTACCGATGAGAGAGGTAGGAAGACAAGACTTGGTGGTGGGCATATCCTAGTTCAGAAATTGCTGGAGAGGCAGGAAGCCATGCGTGTGTCTCAGCAGCTTCTCATATTCCAAACCCGGCAAATTTGGACAAAAACATACACACATTAGAACGTCGCGCGATGAAACGCCGTTCCGTTTCGTCATCCGATGATCTCGTCTGGCACCGCCATGAACCTCGTCCGCTTCTGCAGGGAAAAGAGCAAGCTGGTGTTAACACTTGCTACACAGTCTTACAGTGTATACGAATTTATAGATGTTCATATTTCTTGTCGATCGAATTCTGTGACCGAATACGGCAATTTTTATGCAAGGTTTGACAATCGATCGAGCGTTTTGCTTCAAAGGGAAGCATTGTGAAGCACTATATGAAGTCACTTTGTCTCGTACCAAAAAAGGGAAAAGCAACGGCTCATGATAATTGCCCAGAGTCAGGACTGATCTAACAAGAAGTTGGCCCAACGACTTGCGTACGCGCGCTAGTCTTAGGGCATCCTGTAGCCGATTCCTAAAAGGGGGGCTTCAGAGGAGTACAAATTTCGTTTTAAGAGGCTAAATTTGATCTAGCCGATCTTTCAAAGGCTTGATACGCTTTAGAAGAGTAAAATGTTTACTCTGCGCTGTCTCCGACTTTCAAATATACTTCGCCTCGGCTCGTCTAGAGAAAAGATGCGTCCTCCACCCCGTGCTGATAGGCTCCTCCTTCGTAGGTACCGCATCATCGCCTATTCTCCAGCGTTGCTACTTGCTTCCAGCGACCACTATTAGGCTCTACCGAGATCCCTCAATCTCTACCGCCCTCCTGCCCCACTCTAACTCGCTCGCAGGTTAGTTCCATCGCCGGAATCGAGCCATAGCCCCTCAGCCGACATGTTAATTCCTCCGCCCAAAACTCCAACCGACGGCATGCAAGCTTTGCCCTTCAAGACCATGTCGACTTCCGGCTCGTTGCTGCCGTCGCCGGAATCAGGCCATCTGTCCGTAGCCTTCGCCGCGTGGAAAGATCTAACCATCGAGCTCGATTTGTTCTAAAAGGAAGCCGGCGGAGGATGGGGATGATATAGAACACCTGGTACCGAGCTATCGGCTGTTTGAGGGGCTAAATTATAAGCGATGGTTACCCTTAGTAAGTTACCATTAAGGGTTCATTTGATTCACCGGATAGGAAAAACCATATGAATAGAAAAAACGTATGATTAGGATGTCATATCTAGTTGATTCATATAGAAAGATGAATTCTCTTTGATTGTGGTAAAGGATTTGCGCTACAAGATTTCTATAGGTTTATTTCGTATAGCATACGTTCCTATGAATCCAACGACTAGTGTAGAATTTTATATAAAATCTAAATCCTACATAATTCCGATGCAAATTCTATGAATCAAAGAATTTCCTAAATTTGATCAAACCAACTGGAAATTCAAACTGAAGAGGCACCTACCTCGAGACGGAGACACGTAGGTGACGGAATCAACTAAACTATTCACGAACCGCGTGTCATTACCAGTTTAGGACCAATATAACCAGTATAGTACAGCGGTAGTAATCTGTACTGTAGCAGTCGCGTGGTTAGCGCGCTAAACAAACGAGCCTGAGAATCTTTGCTGCACATGCAGGAGGATCCCGGCACGTCCCCGCTCGCTTGACGTGGCGCGGCCTGAGCTATCGAGCTAACCACATCACCTACCGCCGCAGCGCCAGAGCACAGCGGAAACTGGAGCGAAATTGACTTGACCTGGCTTTCCAGTGGTACTAACTAATTGGGCTCGGATCGGATTGGATTAAGTTAAGCTGGCCGTGCCGGCCGGAGCAGGGCGCCCTCACATGGCCGCCGGGACACGTGCCGCGCGCCGTGAAGCTGCCGGGCACAGCTGCTGGGACGCGAGATGCGCTCCGATCCGGTGGATGGGCGAGGAGGATCGAGCGAGGAAGAAGCTTCACCAACTAGTTCGACGTGATCGGACTTATCGGCGCGCGCACGCAACAGAGCGATTTGGAACGCCCACGGCATGAACTGGCAGACTCGATCGGCACATTGCCACTTATGGTCTGGTTGGTGTTGCTTCGCCGGCGGATTGTTTCGGTTTTCTGCGTGCAGCCATTTCGGTTGGAGGAAGAGGGGCGGAATTGCGCGGCATGTGTAGGAAACTGGAGACGTAGTACGTCCTTATCGGCCATGCCTGATTGAGCTCGGGAGTTGGTTCGCACGGTGCCAAATTATCGTCTGAGCAAGTTTGGGAAAAAAGAATGGGGAGTAACATGGCGGGCGAGCCCTGTCAACGCACGCAAGGTCACGGGAAGGGAAGGTGCTCACCTCTTTCTTCACGGCCGTCTTGCCGGTGTACAGAGCGGAGACGGGCGCCGAGGCGTGGCGCGCCGGCCCCGACGGCGCGGGGCCGCCGCCCTGGTCCCTGGCGACGCACAGCTGCATGATCCGCTCTGCGGCCTCGGCGGGGTCCCGGCTCTCCTTCATCAGCCGCGCCACCTCCGCCTTCGGCAGCCGCATCCGCAGCCGCACCGCGCCGTCCGCGCCGGCCTCAACCGACGACGACCGCCGCCCCGACACCCCCTCCCCGCCAAGTCCCCCACCACCGCCAACACCCGCCGGCCCCCGGGCGGACGGCATCAGCGACGCCACGTCCGACACGGTGCGGCGCGACAGCATCAGGCTCTCCAGCCGCTCCCTCGCGCCAACGTGGAGCGCGCCGGACCACGTCTTCCGCGGCGCGCGCAGGTCATCGTCCGCGTCCCCGCGCCCCCCACCACCACGAGGGAGCTGGACCAGGAAGTAGAGCTTGCCCGGCTTCAGCGCCGCGTCGCGGTCCAGCGGCCTCGCGCGCACGCCCAGCCGCCGCACCTCGTCGGCCTCCAGGAGCTGGTGCCCCGGGTGGCCGCGCAGCGCCGTGCCCGCTGTGGCCGGCGCCTTGTACCGGAACGTGGCGCCATCCACCGTCATCACCTTCGCCACCCGCCGCCTGCCGGCCAGAGCGTTCCCCATGGATGGCACTACGTGCCGCCGCGCGGCCGGTCAGCCTGCCTGGCTAGCTTAGCTAAGCTTTGCTTCAGCCTGCAAGGAGATGCCCGCGCAAGCACAGGGTGTAGTATGACTAGCGAGGAGCTTTGGAGGTTGGGTTACCGTACGTACGTGCGGTTGGAGGAGCGAGCGGGAGGAAGACGGAGCGCGGGGAGTTATAAAGCTTGTCTGCCCTGCTCGGGGCCTCCGAGTCAAATACCCATATACAGTACTCTTCCATCTACTAATGTTATTAACACTATACGACTGAGAAGGAAGATACTAGTGTTCGCACGTCCTTCGATTTCTTTCTTCGAAAAATCAACCAATCACATCCTTTTATTTGTAGGTGTTCCCATGATCTAGCTGGAAAATCTAACGTCGCCGTTATAGCGAAATTCGTGTTCCTTTTTGTACACTTCTCTTTATTATCTTCAAAATGTTTTTTATTTTCCTTTTTCGTTGGTAGACCACACAGCTTTTTCGTGTGATGTATACGATCACACCACTTTTGCCTTTAAGTATGTGGCAATGCGAATGATAACAGACCACAAATCCAATATGCATGATTCGTGTGTACGCTGAATAACGCAAAAGTGGCCGTGTTAGGTGTTAGCACCGAGAGGATGCACAGCTGAAGCGCTCCACTGGGTGCTAATGATGGTGAAAATTTGTTCTATTCACCTTTTATCTCGAGATTGTGTCATAATGTAACATATGATCCGGTGCAATCTTGTTGGAGCCGAATGATGTAGTAAAAAGCAAGCATTAGGATTGCTATATTGCTTTTTCTGACGCTAAGTTAAGTCAACTAGAAGAAAAATGATGCTCACTCTATTTTTATATGTATAAACCCATAATACATTTAGAGACAAAACTTTGACAGATAAAACATACTTTATATAATACCAAAAACATATTTTTGGAAAAACCTTTCAAATATGACATCGAGAGGATTCACAGCTCAAGCGCTCCACTGACCACTGCGGTGCTAATGATGCTGAAAATCCGCTCTATTCACATTTTGTCTCGAGATTGTGTCGTAGAATTTGATCTGGTGCAATCTTGTTGGAGCCGTCATGGTAGCACAATGATGTCCAAGCCCAGCATCGGCTAATCAAATAAAGCTCACGGAGTTCAGGGTTTAGTGAGTTAAGTAAAAAAATGTCAACAAATACAATCTGAATTTTACATTGTAGTTGTTGACATTTTTTCTAAATATTTGATAAAATTTACAAAGGTTAATTTTGACTAAACACATAATGCAGAGTGATTATGAACGGAGGGTGTACTAGGAAATATTGCATTGAAAAATATTTAAAATGCTATTTATGATATAAGCTTTTGTTTAGTGAAAAATAAGACAATATAAGACTCTACTTTAGTCATCCTCGTTTTCCGTGATTTAACTTTGAACAATAGTTTGACTAAGAATACATGACACATTTAAAATAAAATATGTATTATTTGCATTTTTTGAATATGAATTCAGATACTCCCTCCCTCTCAAAATAAATTGCTCAACTTTATCTAGGAACGGAGAGAGTACATGATTTTTACATCATTACATAACATAATTTTTTGGTCAAATGATGGTCAAACCTAAACCGTTAAATAGTTAAACATATGTATTCTAAGTAAATAAGGACATAGGTTTAAGACATTTTATTTTTTTACATAATAGGTTTAAGAAAACTATATCCTGGATAGCATCAATCCCGTAATCCAAGATGACTACCCACCGAAGCAGATCGCCTCCAGCCCTAGCAACGGTGCCGCTCGAGCGGCCAACGCAACCACCGCCGGCCGCCTCGCCACCCCAAAACCTGGCTCCACTTCCTCGTCCCCTTTGGGAGGCATGGCACCTCGACCAAAGCGGCCATGACCGACTCCAGCATCTCCAGAGATGGCCGTCTCGACGCAACCCTTCCCAACCCGCTACACGCGCACGGATACCCAGATCAGACCCGTACCGGTGTGCCTCCCTGCAGAAGATCCCGTCGCCGACGCGTCTCACCGCCAACCTCCGTAGTTGCGCCCCTCGGAAGCCACCATGCTCACCAAGAAGCTTCCTCGCGCCGTCGGTCGAAGTCAAAGCCCACCGCCTCCAGCCGCGACTGCCCCGTAGGCTACCGTAGCGCGGGGGACGAGGAGATCCCACCGTCATCGGCTCTGCGCGGGCTTTACCCGGCGGCAGCCGGTGAGAGGGAGGTGACCCGGGGGTGTTGGGGATGGGCTAGGGTTCGCCCCCGCCATCGCCCATAGGGGGCGAGAGCATGAGCCACGAAGCGTGTTTTAGGGGCATTTTTCTAATATGAATTTAGGTATTCCCTCCATTCCAAAATTACTTGCTCAACTTTATCCAGGGATGTACATGATTTTTATACTTTTACATAACATAATTTTTCGGTGAAATCTACGGTCAAACCGAAATACAATTAAATGGCTAAACATATGTATGCTACGTAAATAAGGACATAGGTTTAAGATTTTCTAATTTTTTTTACAAATACTCGGTGGATAGCTGCAATCCGGTAATCCTGGATAGCTGCAATCCGGTAATCCTGGATGACCGTGAATCCGCGGTGTTGTATGTTGGCTTCGTCTTGTGGTTGAACTAGCCGTACCTCCTATATTAACATGTACTACAAAAATGACGGGTCAAACCCTATACAACATAACTTCCAGAAACTACAGGGTATTTCCGACGTGCAGGCAGCCGGCTTGTCGCGTACAAGCGTTTCACTTCGTGTGATAGGTCACCATTCTGAGGTCAAATTAACCACTTGTTTCTCCGGATTTACCGGCAAAATCCAGAAGATGATGTTTTCTCTGTTTTAGTTTGGTGCACACATGTTTATGAAAAATCAACCAAATCTATCTTACATGATAGGTGTTGATGTTACCTCGTTGTACATGTCCCATAGCCTAACTAAGTGACTCAACGTAAACTGGCAATCTTCGCAGACGTCCATCTCCATCTCCACAACCCCTCGCAGGAGATGTGGGAATAGCAGATCACATCAATTGTTGGTGTCTTTTTTGCATAGAACCACAACATTGGTTTGTTTTTGCAAGGAACACCACATTTTGTTATAATTATTTGCATACAACCCATAATTAGTAATTAACACAATTGATGGCCAGTTAGTCAGTCCCATTGTCAGCGGTCCAACGTGGTAATTCCTCTCCATTGTCTCGTCCCTTCCAGGCGGAGGTGGCCACCCTGGAAACAACCGGTGGTACGCCATCGAGAAATCCGCACAACCTGCAACGCGAGGAAATCCATCGGTCCTAGCCAGAATACCCTCGGCCTCCTCGTGCCTGTGGGCGCACTGCCGCCAGCATCAATGTTCAAAAATGGAAAGGATTTGAATTTTAATAAAATTTCAAATTTTGAAAAAGTTTATATTTTAAAAACGTTAAGATTACAAAAAATATTCAAATTTTGAAAATTTATAAATAAAAATTCAATTCTTAAAAAATCAGAATCGCAAAGTTCCAGATTTTACATTTATTCAGATTAAAAAATGTTCATAGTTTAAATTTTGTTTTGATTATGAAAAGTTCAGAGTTTTAAAAATTTAGAATTGAAAAATCTCTAGGTTTTAAATTTGTTCAGATTTTAAAAATGGTCAGAACATGAAAATATTTAGATTTTGAAAAGTGAAAATTTTGGAAATGTTCATATTTATTTTTGAAAATAGTAAAATATTACAAAATTCATGTTTACAAAATGTTCAGATTTTAAAATATGCATATTTTCAAAAATATTCTGATTCTGAAAATTAGAAAAACTAACGATGCGAAAGACCACATAGAGGAATTGCCACACTGGCCCGCCTAATAGTAAGCCTGACTAACTAATTGGCCATCAAGCTCCTTAATTACTTTTATGTGGTATGTGCAAACAATTACAGCAAAATGTGGTGTTTCTTGCAACAACAAACCACTGTTGTGGTTCTTTGCAAAAAAGACACCAACAAAGTGGTGTAATCTGCTATTTTCTCTCGTAGTACATGTCCCATAGCCTAACTAAGTGACTCAACGTAAACTGGCAATCTTCGCAGACGTCCATCTCCATCTCCACAACCCCTCGCAGGAGATGTGTGATTAGCTGCTGCTACGTACGTACGGGAAGCATCTGCATGGACAAAAAGCGAGCCCGGTCGCATATGGTCTGTGTCGATGACCAGACCGTGTCAAGGTGTGTGTATGAGCCCTGGAGTCAGAGATTCTACCCTCCCTCGGTGACTCTCTCTCTCTACCATGCCGCGTATCCGTTTTCCCCCATATGTTAGGCTCAATCGACTGGTATAACTTTACCTAACTCGTTTGATTGATGAGACCAAATCCAGTCAGTATAAATCACAGTCATCAGCAGTAATCCTGGTGATGAAGAATCCGTTTCAGTACTTCGGTATGGGTGACATACAAATCCGTCATCGGTCAGTACGTAGGTAGCCTGTACAAAAATGTGCTCGGCGTGGTCGTCGTACGTGTACGTGCATAATGGGAGCTCAGAATAATCGTGGTGCAGACCGTGTTTTTGCTATACTAGTACAAGTGCCCGTGCGTTACCACGGGTCATCAAAATTTATTTTTCAATGCACATATATAATTTACCACTTACATGTGAAAATTCAAAAGAATGATAGTAGATTTGAATATTGTTAATCTGACATTTTTTCAAAGTTTAATTTTTTCAATTTAAAGCATTTTTTAGTTTTGAACAATTTTCAAATTTGATTGCTTTCAGATTTTAAACTTTTTAAAATTTGAACATTTTTCAAATCTATACAGAAAAAGTCGAATAACATAAAAGACCTAGAAAACCGAAAAAATGAAATGTCCGTGTCTCCCTGATTGATCGAACAAACGATGGCACTTAAATGAGCCGACCCATCTCGTTTTTGTAATGGTCAGCAACCTTCGGGGCCAGACCGCACAAAGCTTCGACCATCCCATATGCAGCCATCCTCACCTAGGTCCTCACCCACGACACCCAGCTTCGACCATCTACACGCACGAACGCAGGAACCCTTAGCACCCAACGCACGAACCCTAGCCACCGGCGGATGATGGTGCACCGGCGAATGATGGTGGAGGACGAAGCGAAGACATAGTAAGGGTGGTCTATCTTGTTTATTAAATGAGTCAAAGATGTGCCTTTTTCAAAAATAAGGAAGAAAGGAATTGCTTGCTAATTTTAGCTGAATCCAAGGGAACACTAAAATTACAACACAATACATGGAAGCCTTAAACTGAATAACCACTTGCCCAAATCTATAGAAAAAAATCCCATCACAGTCGTCATTCCACTCTCTTCCACTCTCAACTCTCTCTATTCCCCATTCAGTAGCGACCATGTCTTGACCCTGTCTAACCACCGCCGGTGACCTGGTTGTCTACTCCGCTCCCTCCTCGCGCCTAGGGTCGACGACCTCCTTATTCCACCGCTTCCGCCATATTCTATCATGGGCGGCACGGTCCCGCTCTTCTCCGCCGGTCGCGTCAACCCGGCGACCCAGCGCTTGCAGCCAACAGAGGCGGAGTGCCATTCGATGGCATACTGCGACATTATCCTCCTCTAGCCGATCTCGGCGGTGAATTGGAGCGAGTTCGGAGTACATGCAATCTATGATCCACAAAACACAACATCAGTTGAAATGTGAGGGATCCATGTTGTTTTCATCATTCTCGAAGTTTCAACTCCTTACACCCTCATCACTCATTTCCGCGTTGACTAAAATAATAGCTTTTGACTTAAAATGTGCCACGTGAAAATTAATAACCAGAGTTGGCTTTTCCAATAATAATAGGAAACATAGTAATTATCACTATATCAAACGAAATACATATTTAAAATTATCGGATAAAATATCTCTCGACATGTATTTGATAAACTTTAACCACCACAAACCAAAGGATACTTAACTCATTACGATAATATGAATGATGCAATTTTTAACTAAATGATGATTTTCAGCATAATTAAATAAAACCAATTATCAAAAAGATATCGTAAGATTATTTTTAAAACAAGAAGGATGCTTAAAATATATTTTTATAGTCCTAATGCTAGCTGGACCAAAACAAGTCTAACATTTAGTTCATCCGAATTGAAACAGGAGAAATCTTTCTCTTGGTCAATTTATATTGTGTTAATCGGGGCACTATTTAAGGTGAAAATCGTGCATGCTCTTTTTAGATGAAAATCATGCTCACTTGGACAAAAAAGCCCATGCCACGAAGTGGACAAATCCACACTCACATGCTCCCACTCTCTCTTGCCTCATCCACAAGCCGCCCTCCACTACCTCTCTATTACCGGTGCCAAGGGATGCCCCCTCCCGTGCCTCCCCCCTCCGCCAGCGAGAGGACTTCCTCCTCCGCTGTACTCCTGCCTCTACAGAGAGTTCTGCCCCCTTCCGTGCCTCCTCACCGCTGCTGCGACAACCTACCCCCTCCCCTGCCTCCCGGCCGCTGCCCTCGTTCCGGCGGCACTCCCCGCTCTCTGCTTCGCCCTCGTCAAAGATCCTGGTCACCAGAGAGCCTGAGGAGAGCAAGCATCGCTCAAGCTCTGCATGCTCTTGGCGGGCCAGGCGACACTGAGCTAGGCGCCGACGGAGGTCATCCACATCTTCGTTCTCGTGCTGCTCCTTGAAGAGGTATGTTAATCTCATCCTGCGGCAAATCTGGAATTGCTTTGTTCGATGTTGCTTGAAATACTAAATTTTCATTCGATCCTGCAACCAAACTGAAAAGATATGCCGTGTGCTTACTCTGTAGATATGATGATTGTTTTGGTATTTACTCAGATGCATGAGTCTCTCATCTATGATACTTCGGTTACTTCTGCACATTTGGCTGATTGTATGCATGAGAATTTCACTAATTTGGGTATTTTGTTGCTCCGATTTGCAGGATATAAAAGTGAAGGCAGAAGAAAAATAATAATAAAATGAAAAGAAGGGACTTGAAGGACCGGGAACAGATTTACAATACAATTGATTAACATGAAGCAAAATCGGCGAACTAAGCTTCAATGGTAATCTACTATTTACTCCTTAGACTGTCATTTGATTCAATCTTGGACAAATTTGAATCAAGGTTTTTCTGGTAGTGGTTTATTGTCTTTCTAGTTATGTATTACCTCTGTGTAAAGTTGGCAGATTATAAGACAACCTATGTATGCCATTATTTATTTCAACCAAATGACAGTGGAGATAATTAAGAGTCTTCTGCAATCTATCGTTGGTATCTTGGCTCACGATGGTTAGAATAGCTTTTTTTTTACCACTGGATTTTCGGATGTTAGGGAACTTGGCTCACCATCGTTAGAATAGCCTTTCTTTTTTTCCTGCAATATTTTCAGGCTACTTATCTCTGATTGTGGCCAGCTCATTTTTATTAACTTCAATCTTATCTTACACAGAAAGTGTGATGAGGTAAAAGTGAATATCACCCATTTCAGCAAGGTGCTTTATACTCTTTTGCAGGCACTCTTGTTGTGCTTCGTCATGAACACTTCTTTTCATATACTTATCGAATAAATTGAGAAATGTAAGCCTCTGATGCTTCTACATCAATTTCAACAGTATGTGGAGGTAGAGTTCTTTGTTTCTAGTGCTACTACTATACTTATAAAGGTCAATCTGCACACCTTACTTTTGCAACAGCATGTCCTGCACTTCAGTGCATCATTTTGAATAATCAAAACCTCATGGCAACAGAATCATCCTCACAATGGCATATCTTTAATAACATTCAGAGACATAAGTTGATACACATTTTAAAAATTGATGACATAAAATATCTAAGAATAAAAATATAGGGAAAGTAAATATAGCATCCAACATTCATATCAAATCCACGAAGGTCTTTTATAGGAGTACACAATGTAAGAATAATCTGAGAATGTTCAAAAAAGCCGAACCGGCAACTCTTCAATCAAACATAAAATTCTGACCCTAGTATGTTGACCAAATATCTAACAAATTGCGGAATGTGTTCTCTGTCTATGTAGATTAGTTTGTTGCTAGAGTTTGTAGATCGGTAGCAAACAATATATTTGGGTGGACTAAACAAAAACGAGTTTATATTACTATCAATTTGTGGGAAACTTCACAGCTAGCTAGAGACACGAGGCTGTACTAAACAGTGCACCTTCTGGGTTTTGTTTCCACTGCCTCATGTCACTAATTTTCATAATAATCAAACTTATATTGTTTAAGAATACTCTGAATATACTTTCCAACCAATATCTACTCAGGCATGAACAAAAAATGGTCATACTCAGGCATCTACTTTCTCCCCTGAATGCAAAATGAGCAATCCATGAAAGTAGGTATGTTTATGATCCACTCTTATATTCAACCCTGGAAGTTCATTTGTCCGATGCATGATGGGTGAACTGGTATCTACTTTCTCCCCTGGATGCAAACTGATCAGTTTTGATTTGTCATTGAATTTTCTTGACGCTTAAACAGTGCTCATCGTTTGGTTGTTTATTACTGCAGATTCAAAGGCTATTCCAACAAGTGGGATGTACCTTCACCAAACCCGATGATCCGAACAGAGGCTGTAAACCTGAGAAATACTCCCAGATCACACACAAGGTATTCAAACTGGTTAGATCTCAAAGCATGAAACAGAAAGTCTCCTAACAAGTGGAGAGACAACCAAAGCACCATAGATAAATTGTCAGTTTACCATCAAAGTAAATTCCATGATTTTGATTAGAATGAAGAACCAAAGCAAACTGCACTTTTCAAGTGATGGATGCCACATAACCATGGTATTTATCATGAGGCATTCCTGAACGATTATACTATTTGGCAATCATGATTTCATGAGGGAAATAAAATTATCTATGCAACGTTCCTGAGTGGGCATCATGTAGCACCACAAATATTGACTTACAATAGAATTGTCGATATATCTCTTTGTGTAAAAAATTTCTCTTGCTCGTCTGTTGACGATACTAACATTCATTATGTACTCATACCAGACCAAGACTATAGTCACATATAATGGATGGCAGAAGGTACTACCAGCTTGATCCATCAATGTAGTCAGCGATAATTATGCACTGTTTAGCAAACCATTAGGTTTTCAATGCTCAACCATCCGCGGGAAAGCATTTCTTGAACACAAGTATTACTGATTGACTCATAAAATGTGTGTTCATGAAATCTCCTTCAAAATCAGAATTTATCTTTTTGATTGGTTCATCTGGATAGATACATTGTAGATATGATAACAAATTGGATTACGCTAGTAGTATAGTTCTAAAATCACCAGACACACACCACAAATCATCTAGCACTCCCTATTTAGCATATTTGCCGCCAATCCATTTTTGAATGCAAAAACTTCAAACATTCAGGTATATTTTTGAATTGCAGCCTTTGATATGATCGAGTCTGAATACGGAATTACCTGTACCGTAGTCTTTGTGCGGATGTGCTCCTCTATCTTCTTCCAGTTGCAACCAAACCTGAAATCCACACGAATCAATCAGCTTGCTCAGTGACTGCAGATTATCTGGAATTGTAGGCGAAGTAGAACAGAGCACGTATCAGGGTACCTGTGGAGGGCATCAAGGATTCGACACCTTCAGTAGATTTATCCCTGGCGATTCCCGGAGATCATGCTTTGAGGTACCCTTTATATATGCTTGCACCATATCTCGCCCAGCCATGCTTCAAGGGATTACTTTCCTTTCCAGGAGATTTATGATATCTAGATTTATATGATTTTAATTACCTTTCCTGTAATTATGGGCGGTGATGGTGCCCTGAAAGTATGGTGCGGTGATGGAATTTCCTGTAATTCTTGTTTCCTGTAATTCTTGTTTCCTATAATTCCTGCTGTCTGATGGTCGTCAAAAAATGCGTAATCCTATGAATTGTTTCCTATAATGCTGGACAACATTTATGGCGCGCTGATGCATTGTTTGATGGAATGTAATCCCATGAATTATGGTCGGTGATGGTGGACATCATTTATGGCGCGCTGATGGAATTTCCTGTAATTCTTGTTGTTGCCTGATGGTCGTCCAAAAAATGTGTAATCCTATGCATTGTTTGATGGTGTGGTGGGAGGGCAAAATAGTCAGATCAAAAATATGTAGGACGAAACCTTGGGCCGGAGGAAACAGAACCAGTTCGTCCTTTTTATACCTTGGGCCGGAGGAAACAGACCAATTTCGACTTGTGGCTCACTGGCGCTGTGGTGTAAGTACACATGCGCGTCTAAAACGAGCCACAAGTCGAAATTGGTCTGTTGTTTGGTAGGTCGAGCTGCATCGGCTGGGCTGAAAAAGACTTTCTATTTGTTTGCCCAGCAGCCGATCCGAAATCTCGATGGAGATGAGATTAGGTCTGTTTGGTACCATCCAGACATGCCTAAGGTTACCAGGGCCGGTCCTGAGATTTTAGGGGCCCGGGGCGAATCTATAAATCAGGGCCCTTACTAGATCAATATTTGTAGTATATGGTAAGCATTACATACAATTTTTTAAGTGTATTCAAATTATTTATATCAACTCATTCAACTCATATGTTCATTAATTGATGCATCGACTGAAGTTGCATTTGCTTTTTGCGCTCTCTTTGGTAGCATCTACTAATTTGGAACTTAATTTGAAAGCCATATTTTAGCCCGGATGCTTTTGTGATGCTTCAAATAACCAACGAATGGCAAGTGCTCTTCCTTGTTTAGATCCTATTTCGATTGACTGAAGTTGCATTTGTTTTTTTTATTGAGCGAATGATGTTGCATTTAGTGGATCGGTCTTTTTCCTGACTATTGGACACATCTCTTTTAACCCATTCGTAGCTAATTAAGGGGAAAGCCCATTCTAGCTAAATAATAACGCCAAGTTAAAGAAAGGGGAAGGGCCCAATATCCAGGCCCATATAACCATTCGTTGAGATAATGCTTCGTCCTCAACCATACGAGCGAGAAGAAACCTCCTGCTGCTCTAATGGCGTCGCCCCAAGATTTGTTCCAGCCACAGGCAGGTGCATATGCATAGCTATCTGGGACTTGGGGGCCCCTTTGGATCCTGGGGCCCGGGGCGGCCGCCCCGCCTGCCCCCCCTCAGGGCCGGCCCTGAAGGTTACATGTTCTCTACAACGGGTAGCCTTACCATGCTCTCACCTCCTATCGCACATAAATCACAGTTCACGACAGTTGCAAACTTACGAAGCTAGTAGTTCACGAAATCAGCCTAGCTAGTACGAATGGTAGTTCATAACACGATACTCCCTAGCTACTACGAATGACGGTTTATCACAACCGGATCGTTCAATATACGAGGATCGAATAGGGGTTCAAAAAACAGGGGATCGAATAGGGGATAGAATAGGGGTTCGAGAAATAGGGGATCGAATAGGGGGTTCTTCTTCTTCACTTCTTCTCAGATGGTGGTATTGCCTCTAGCTTCCCATATTGCGTCTGTCCACTCTTGCCTCTTCTCCTTCCAGGCATCATTGTCGCCTACGTCAACGCCATGGCCGGTCTCTACTTCATCAAAAGTGACAACCTCTTCGAAGAACTCATCCTCGCCCAACCTAGGATCCAGTTGTGAAGAATGCAGCAAGCAAGGACCAGCTTTACTTGAGTGTCAAAAGTGTGGAACGGTTTCTGGACAAGGACCTTGAACCTGTTCTTCAATGCAGCAAATGCCCTCTCAATGGTGACTCTAAGGCTTAAGTGTCTCAGACCGAAAAACTCTTTCGCGTTCTGAGGTCGGTGCTTCACAGAGAACTCGTTGAGATGGTACCTTGTTTTCCTGAAGAAGGTAGAATACCAGGTCGGCATGCATATCCAACATCTCCAAGGTAGAACTTACCCTCAAGGATTTCCAACCCATTAGGCCTTGACAAGCTGTCGGCCAGGATGCTCGTATCATGAGCTGAATCCTCCCACCCAGCAAGCACGTAGGTGAACCTCATATCGAAATCCACAGCTGCTAGCACGTTCTGGCTGGTGTAGTGCTTCCTCCCGCGTAATGCTGCAGACATTGATCTCGGTACTTTTGCAGTGACGTGAGTACCATCAATAGCCCCAATGCAATCCTGTAAAAAAATTAGCACACAGTCATGTTTCTGATAGTACCACACAACTGATAGGTAGAAGGAACATGATTTTGTACTCACCCTGAAATAGGGGAACCACCTATAGTTGTTCTTGATCTTGGGTGGTGTGTTCGTTGATGCTGACTTGATCATTTCATCTCTGAGCTCCCCAATTGCGTATAACACCTCCTGGAAGTACCAAGAGATAGTCTCCGTGGATCGCCAGAATGTGCTATGGATGACTCTGAACCTCTGGTTATGACCCACGACATGCAGAAAAATTGTGACTTGTTCTTCAATAGAGGTGTGGATGCTATCAGTCAGCAGTCCTCTAGTCCTAAACATTTTCACAAGAGCATAGAAAGAGGGTCTTCTCATCTGTAGCATCTGGATAGCCTCTACGTCGTTGCAGTTGTAGATGTTGTTTAGGTTGGCAATCCTCTCCTGATCTCATGTACCATAGGACCGAAACTCACACGAGGAAAAGTAGCATGCTTAACTGCTCTCTTGTGCACCATCAGGATCCAGGCTTGTACGCAAATGATGAGTGCTGCAGCGTGATGCACAAGCTGGAGCTGGTCGGTCTACTCAATCAAGATCTATGCATTACGAACGGTCTTATTGAACCCAACTAGTTCTACCAACATGAATCTAGCACTACAGTAGAGCAGAGGAGTTTCCCCCTTACCTCCGTCATTGCGGACGACGGACACGGCCGAAAGCCGCCGCAGATGTGCGCAGGCTCTGCCGCGGCTTGAAAAGAGGACCCTGGTCTGGCGCCGGAGACCGAAGGTAGATGCGTGCTGCTAGATCTGGGTCGCCGCCGGTGCGAAAATTGGAATTTGGGAGGGGGTAATGGAGAGGGTAATCGAAGAGGAAGGTTACCCCTACCTTTGCTGCGTAACGCCGTTGGGATTTCGGCTTCTCCGGCCATGCCGAGGCGTAGCTCCCGCGTGAACGGCGTTGTCGATTTTCGTCTCGCCAGGGCCTAGCCCTGGAGAAACTGTCAAACTGGGCGTTCCTCCGGGGCCTGTCCCAGTGGTGCTTTAAGACCCGTGGTATGCAAGAACGTGACTCAGACCAGGGAACTAAAAGGCCCAAAAAAATGTTGGGCCGATGCGAGCCAAGGGGGGCACAGGCTACCAAACGCGCCCTATAGCTTTGTAACAAACATGAATTTCCAAAAGTCAATGATAGAAAAGTTTGTGCTCAGAATGATCAACTTTTTTAGCTTTGTAAAATAAAAAAGCTAATGATAGAAAAGTTAAAGATTAAAAATCCTTTCAGATAAAGGTAGGGTAGGTGATCTATTTATTATGAAAAATAACAAACATGAATTTCTGCTTATTTTACCATTTTTTTTGTATTTTTTAGTAAAATGGCTATAACTTTTGCATACGAACTCGATAAAATATTTCATATATGAAAATGTATCTACACGAAAAGTTACATCCAAATTCAACCACCTACGTTCGTTTTGTCAATTTTTAGATTCTCAAACTACCAAAGGAAAATATGAAAAAATTCAGATTTGAGGTTTCGCCCAAAAAAATAATTTAAAATAATTTTGTATTGTTATTTATTTATTTAAGATTATTATTAATTCATTATTTTGTTTACTCAAATAATTATTTGAATTTAAAAAATAAAGAAGTGTGATATCGTGACCAAAAAGTTAATAGAAATTATATGATACTAATATCAATAAGGTGTGTTAAGTGTGCTTGGGATGAAATAGTTTGAGGATGGTTGATCGATCGGAAAGTTTAACCATGAGAAAATAATTTAACTAGAGATTAAATGTAGTTAGAGATCACTAAACTAGTCAAATAATTCAAATACTAGAAAATCTGAAAAAATAGAAAAAATAAATAAATGAAAAATACAAAATAAAGGTCCTCCAGCGCTCGACCGCACTCGACATGTCGAGGCCTTTAGTGCCGGTTGGTGACTAAAGGTCCTCTAGCCCCATTGCTCCGTTGTGGAGGCATTTAGTTCCGGTTTGTGAACAACCGGAACTAAAGAAAGGGTCTTTAGTCCTGATTTGGTAGTCCAGTTTGGATAACCGAGACTAGAACCCGTTCCCAACTGGGATTATAGACCCTTTTTGCTAGTGACACCGAACGGAGAGTGGGGCTAGTGGACATCTGGATAAGAAGAACAAAGATTGCAACATCTCGGCTGCCATCCGTGCTGAGCTTAGATTGGCAGAATCTTTCGAAGATCTGCCAAGGGAAGCGACATCAAAGAAAGTCTGAGGAAGAAGTGCAAGAGAAAATGAAAATTTATATGTTGATTGTGCAAGAAGGCTATCACGCCAGCGGCGACATAGGTTGTTCGTGAGTTGGTACAGGTCAATGCGTAGCCATTGTCATGGGGTTTTACGAGTTTCCTAAATTAATCGTACATATATGGTTTTTAGGTTCGATTTATCTTATTAACTGGATTATTTTTTTCTCTTTATAATGCAATGCGGAAGCTTCCCTGGTTCGGTCTAAAAATGATTAGGCACCAGACCACACGATCAGCAGCAACCCTATGAATGATGACCTGACCAGCATATGCATTAGCAAAATATATATCATTACGTATCATAACTATAAACTGACCTTGTGCAGGTTCCATGCACGGTCAAACAAAAGCTAGAGTGGACGCACGCCGCACAATTCATGGGATTCTGCCGGTGCGATGCACTCGCAAAATTAAGAAACTCGCAACTTGGGATATATGCGTTGACACGCTTCATCGGGACCCTTTTCTTTTCTGATGAAATCGACACGCTTAATTGAGACGTACTCAACGTGTGCACTATTTGAGATAAACATTTATTGCACGATCGTTGCATATAACCGAAGGCTACAACGTGCTTTGAAAATTTAAAATTTCGAGCAAAGCGGTTAATTGTTTTTTTATAGAAAAAGTTGACTATGGTCAGACTTTACTAGGGATAATTAAATACTGCTTTAGGTTAATTCAAAGGCGGGCCTTTTCAGTTATTCTCCACTAGGATAATACTCGTGTGTTACAAGTTACAGCGGGACAATAACCAAATCCTGTGTGGAGTTATTGTTTAATTTGATTTTTTATTTTCTCAATTTCTATGACAAGGATAATGTGATTGTGCGATTCTTGACCACGTCACAAAGTAACACTTGTTTTCTCAATATCTCTTTCTATGTGGCAAGAAACCAGCAAAGATTAAAATAATTAAATTTATATGTTAAGTATTTGTATTAATATCTACGGTGCAAGCCGCACAACAAAAAATCCGAACTTATCTTTTCTACATTGCAACTTGATGTATTGTTGATCTGAAAAATCAACACCATATCATTCCCTATTTTGAATGATGTGGAAGAGCTTGGACGGGAATGAATGTAGAAATTTGGAAACTGCAATTCATCATTGACTTTTCGCAGTCTCGGACACAAGAAACATACATTAGATAAGTATTTCAATTAGCACGCTAAGATATAGTATGAAACGATTTTATATAAGATGAATTTATATATACTCTCATTTCGAAAAAATATATACTGATTTCCATACATTGTATCTATGCTGTTTCTCATAACCAGTATATGGTCAAAGTTGTATATCCACGGCGCGCATGATGACATTCCCGTGTGTTCTATTTTTTTGGACACACGAGAATGCCGTCCTTTTACAAGTTTGCACGTGTGTTCTTTGTTCTCATCAGATGGAACTTTTCAATTTTCATTTTCGAAAAAAGAAAAGAACGTACGGTTGAAGACGAGCCATCGTCCAGGAGCGAGATGACACGCACAATACGTCACGCTCACGCACTAATCCGACACACGTAAGGCTGTCTGTCCCATAGCATATACGTGCAGATCATATCATCTGTAGCTTCCAAAGCTAAATAATTCAGTTTGGGATGGAGGATTAGCGTGGTGACAGGGCAGACAGGAGCCAGGAGTCACGGGAGCGCCTACCCGTGACGCCCGTTCGCCCAGCCATTCTCCTATCCTGTCCATGTCCATGTCTATGGAGAAGAACAGCTCTGGTTTCCTGTCTGTTTCCTCCTTCCTCGCAGCTGCTGTTTGCATTATAATCTAGTGAGATATGATTAACAGGGAGGAGCCAAGCTAGGCTAGCGCCAAGTGCCAACTCGCCGTGGAAGCTTGCACGGATTGTGAGGTGGATCGGCCGGCACGCCAGCTCCGTTAGATTTGTCTCTGCCGTTTTTTGCGTGTGCACGTACAGTCGCCAGGGATTCTGGATCGATCCGGGCTGTACAGTGCATGCTTTGTCAGTGTTCGGGCCTTGCAAAAAAAAAAAAAAAAGAGTCAAGCTTGCCCTCCCTCCCGGGTCGCTCACCTAGCGACTGCGCCCCCCACACCTCCACCGCGCCCTCGAGATATCTACATGCCGAGAGGCCTGTCGGGATGATTTGTGTCGGTGTATCGGCGAGACAACGTCTTTGGGTGTTGTTTTCCTCGTTGGAGACATTGTTGTGAAGCTCCTGCATCTTCCCCACCCCCGGGATGTTGTCTCTGGGTGAAAGCTATGATCCGCCGTGCCGGATCAGCGATAGTGGTGCCCCTTTTCCGTTGGAAGCATCGTTTTGGAGACAAAGGTGATACACATAGTCCTCTGTGCCACACCGGTTTTACCATTTCTTAGGGCATGAACTTCTAGAAAACTATGTATGTGCTAACTCGTGTTTCAAGATGGCTGAAAAGTATCGAGGAGAAAGAATTGGCCAACCCGACGTAGCCACGTCGGGTAGGGGTCTTTGACATATATATTATGTATAAAACTTTTACAATACGTATATCGTAGTCCGTATAGAGTATAATTCTAACACCCTCCCTCAATCTCAACTAGTGAAAGGTTGAGATTGTGCTTACAATGCTCATACAAAGGTAAAGGGAGAAGTTCAGTAAAAATGTGAGCAACTTGCTTCTGTGACACACGAGTTCGCGAACAAAATGAAAATCAACTTCGATGTGCTTTGTCCGTGCATGGAAAACTGGATTGGATGACAAATATGTAGCACCAATATTGTCACACCATAAGACTGGAGACTATATTTGATGAACACCCAGTTCTTTCAGTAATGACTGTACCTAGATGAGCTCAGCTGTAGCATTAGCAAGAGCCTTGTATTCAGATTCAGTACTAGACTGGAAGACTGTAGACTGTTTACGAGCACTCTAGGCGATCAAGTTTCTTCCATAAAAGATAGCATAGCCCCCCGTGGATCGCCAGTCATCCATACTAGCAGCCCAGTTTGCATCTGAGAAAGCTGAAAGCAGGGTAGAAGGAGAGGACCGAAGCTGCAAGCCAGTATCAACAGTGTGGCGAACATAGCGCAAGATACGTTTGACTACATACCAGTGAGGTGTACAAGGCTCATGAAGATATTGGCATACCTTGTTAACAACAAAGGACAGATCAGATCGTGTCACTATGAGATACTGAAGACCACCAACAATGCTACGATACTGAGTAGCCTCCTCAGATGGGAGTGGGTCACCATTATTACTGCAAAGACGCTCAGAGGATGCCATATGTGTAGTAACAGGAGTGCACTTCAGCATGCCAGCACATGCAAGAAGCTCTAGTGCATACTTGCGCTGTCGAAGAAGAAGGCTACCCGATGAGGGTGATGACACCTCAATTTCCAGAAAATAATGCAGAACACCAGGATCTTTAACAGAGAACTTGGAACGAAGCTAGCTAATCAACTTGGCAATGGCAGCAGCTGTAGAACTAAGAACAATGATATCATCAACATAGACCAGTAGATAGATGATGGCGTGTATTTCACACGTTCGTTGGGCAACCCCAAGAGGAAGGTATGATGCGCACAGCAGCAAGTTTTCCCTCAGAAAGAAACCAAGGTTTATCGAACCAGGAGGAGCCAAGAAGCACGTTGAAGGTTGATGGCGGCGGGATGTAGTGCGGCGCAACACCGGAGATTCCGGCGCCAACGTGGAACCCGCACAACACAACCAAAGTACTTTGCCCCAACGAAACAGTGAGGTTGTCAATCTCACCGGCTTGCTGTAACAAAGGATTAACCGTATTGTGTGGAAGATGATTGTTTGCGGAGAAAACAGTAAAACAAGTATTGCAGACAGATTTGTATTTCAGTATTAAAGAATGGACCGGGGTCCACAGTTCACTAGAGGTGTCTCTCCCATAAGATAAAAGCATGTTGGGTGAACAAATTACAGTCGGGCAATTGACAAATAGAGAGGGCATAACAATGCACATACATGACATGATAAGTATAGTGAGATTTAATTGGGCATTACGACAAAGTACATAGACCGCCATCCAACCGCATCTATGCCTAAAAAGTCCACCTTCGAGGTTATCATCCGAACCCCTCCAGTATTAAGTTGCAAAGCAACGAGACAATTGCATTAAGTATGGTGCGTAATGTAATCAATAACTACATCCTTGAACATAGCATCAATGTTTTATCCCTAGTGGCAACAGAGCATAACACAACCTTAGAACTTTCCGTCACTCGTCCCGGTGTCAATGCGAGCATGAACCCACTATCGAGCATAAGTACTCCCTCTTGGAGTTAAAAGTAAAAACTTGGCCAGAGCCTCTACTAGAAACGGAGAGCATGCAAGATCATAAACAACACATGTATAATAACTTGATAATTAACATGACATGGTATTCTCTATCCATCGGATCCCGACAAACACAACATATAGAATTACAGATAGATGATCTTGATCATGTTAGGCAGCTCACAAGATCCAACAATGAAGCAGAATGAGGAGAAGACAACCATCTAGCTACTGCGATGGACCCATAGTCCAGGGGTAGACTACTCACTCATCACTCCGGAGGCGACCATGGCGGTGTAGAGTCCTCCGGGAGATGATTCCCCTCTCCGGCAGGGTGCCGGAGGCGATCTCCTGGATCCCCGAGATGGGATCGGCGGCGACGGCGTCTCAGTAAGGTTTTCCGTATCGTGGCTCTCGGTACTGGGGGTTTCGTCACGGAGGCTATTTGTAGGCGGAAGGGTAGGTCAAGAGGCGGCACGGGGCCCCACACCACGGGGCCGCGCGGCCAAGGGGGCCGCGCCGCCCTATGGTGTGGCCCCTCCGTGGCCCCTCTTCGTCTCTCCTTCGGACTTCCGGAAGCTTCGTGAGAAAATAGCCCCCGGGCTTTGATTTCGTCCAATTCCGAGAATATTTCGTTACTAGGATTTCGAAACCAAAAACAGCGAAAACAACAGAATCGGCACTTCGGCATCTTGTTAATAGGTTAGTTCCGGAAAATGCACGAATATGACATAAAGTGTGCATAAAACATGTAGGTATCATCAATAATATGGCATAGAACATAAGAAATTATCGATACGTCGGAGACGTATCAAGCATCCCCAAGCTTAGTTCGCTCGTCCCGAGCAGGTAAAACGATAACAAAGATAATTTCGAAGTGATATGCCATCATAACCTTGATCATACTATTTGTAAACATATGTAGTGGATGCAGCGATCAAAACAATGGTGATGACATGAGTAAACAGGTGAATCATATAGCAAAGACTTTTCATGAATAGTACTTCAAGACAAGTATTAATAAGTCTTGCATAAGAGTTAACTCATAAAGCAATAAATCAAAGTAAAGGTATTGAAGCAACACAAAGGAAGATTAAGTTTCAGCGGTTGCTTTCAACTTGTAACATGTATATCTCATGGATAATAGTCAACATAGAGTAATATAACAAGTACAATATGCAAGTATGTAGGAATCAATGCACAGTTCACACAAGTGTTTGCTTCTTGAGGTGGAGAGAAATAGGTGAACTGACTCAACATAAAAGTAAAGAGAATGGTCCTTCAAAGAGGAAAGCATCGATTGCTATATTTGTGCTAGAGCTTTTATTTTGAAAATATGAAACAATTTTGTCAACGGTAGTAATAAAGCATATGAGTTATGTACATTATATCTTACAAGTTGCAAGTCTCATGCATAGTGTACTAATAGTGCCCGCACCTTGTCCTAATTAACTTGGACTACCGGATCTTTGCAATGCACATGTTTTGACCAAGTGTCACAATGGGGTACCTCCATGCCGCCTGTACAAAGGTCTAAGGAGAAAGCTCGCATTTTGGATTTCTCGCTTTTGATTATTCTCAACTTAGACATCCATACCGGGACAACATGGACAACGAGATAATGGACTCCTCTTTTATGCATAAGCATGTGGCAACAATTATTATTCTCATATGAGATTGAGGATATGTGTCCAAGACTGAAACTTCCACCATGAATCATGGCTTTAGTTAGCGGCCCAAAGTTCTTCTCTAACAACATGCATGCTCCAACCATGAAGGTGGTAGATCTCTCTTGCTTCGGACAAGACGGACATGCATAGCAACTCACATGATATCCAACAAGAAATAGTTGATGGCGTCCCCGTAAACATGGTTATCGCTCAACAAGCAACTTAATAAGAGATAAAGTGCATAAGTACATATTCAATACCACAATAGTTTTTAAGCTATTTGTCCCATGAGCTATATATTGCAAAGGTGAATGATGGAATTTTAAAGGTAGCACTCAAGCAATTTACTTTGGAATGGCGGATAAATACCATGTAGTAGGTAGGTATGGTGGACACAAATGGCATAGTGGTTGGCTCAAGTATTTTGGATGCATGAGAAGTATTCCCTCTCGATACAAGGTTTAGGCTAGCAAGGTTATTTGAAACAAACACAAGGATGAACGGTACAGCAAAACTCACATAAAAGACTTATGGTAAACATTATAAGACTCCATACCGTCTTCCTTGTTGTTAAAAACTCAATACTAGATGTTATCTAGACTCTAGAGAAACCAAATATGCAAACCAAATTAACAAGCTCTAAGTATTTCTTCATTAATGGGTGCAAAGTATATGATGCAAGAGCTTAAACATGAGCACAACAATTGCCAAGTATCAAATTATCCAAGACATTTTAGAGTTACTACATGTAGCATTTTCCAATTCCAACCATATAACAATTTAACGAAGGAGAAACTTCGCCATGAACACTATGAGTAGAACCTAAGGACATATTTGTCCATATGCAACAGCGGAGCGTGTCTCTCTCCCATAAAGTGAATGCTAGGATCCATTTTATTCAAACAAAACAAAAACAAAAACAAACCGACGCTCCAAGCAAAGTGCATAAGATGTGGCCGAATAAAAATATAGTTTCAGGGGAGGAACCTGATAATGTTATCGATGAAGAAGGGGATGCCTTGGGCATCCCCAAGCTTAGACGCTTGAGTCTTCTTAATATATGCAGGGGTGAACCACCGGGTGCATCCCCAAGCTTAGAGCTTTCACTCTCCTTAATCATATTGCATCATACTCCTCTCTTGATCCTTGAAAACTTCCTCCACACCAAACTCGAAACAACTCATTAGAGGGTTAGTGCATAATAAAAATTCACATGTTCAGAGGTGACACAATCATTCTTAACACTTCTGGACATTGCATAAAGCTACTGGACATTAGTGGATCAAAGAAATTCATCCAACATAGCAAAAGAGGCAATGCGAAATAAAAGACAGAATCTGTCAAAACAGAACAGTCCGTAAAGATGGATTTTATTAGGCCACCAGACTTGCTCAAACGAAAATGCTCAAATTGAATGAAAGTTGCGTACATATCCGAGGATCACTCACGTAAATTGGCATAATTTTCTGAGTTACCTACAGAGAATTAGACCCAGATTCGTGACAGCAAAGAAATCTGTTTCTGCGCAGTAATCCAAATCTAGTACTTACTTTTCTATCAAAGACTTTACTTGGCACAACAAAACATAAAACTAAGATAAGGATAGGTTGCTACAGTAGTAAACAACTTCCAAGACACAAAATAAAAACAAAGTACTGTAGGTAAAAACATGGGTTGTCTCCCATAAGCGCTTTTCTTTAACGCCTTTCAGCTAGGCGCAGAAAGTGTAACTCAAGTATTATCAAAGGGTGGTGCATCAACCTTATCATTCAAGGAGGAGGATTCTTCAATAGAATTTACCTTCTTACCTTGTGGAGCTCTTTCCGCGTGCCATTCAGAGTAGTTGATCATCATATTATCAAGAAGCCTTGTTGCTTCACCAAGAGTGATGGACATAAAGGTACCTCCAGCAGCTGAATCCAATAAATTCCGTGAAGAAAAATTTAGTCCTGCATAGAAGGTTTGGATGATCATCCAAGTAGTCAGTCCATGGGTTGGACAATTTTTAACCAGAGATTTCATTCTTTCCCAAGCTTGAGCAACATGTTCAGTATCTAATTGTTTAAAATTCATTATGCTACTCCTCAAAGATATAATTTTAGCAGGGGGATAATATCTACCAATAAAAGCATCCTTGCATTTAGTCCAGGAATCAATACTATTCTTAGGCAGAGATAGCAACCAATCTTTAGCTCTTCCTCTTAATGAGAAAGGGAACAATTTTAGTTTAATAATATCACCATCTACATCTTTATATTTTTGCATTTCGCATAGTTCAACAAAATTATTGAGATGGGCAGCAGCATCATCAGAACTAACATCAGAAAATTGCTCTCGTATGATAAGATTAAGTAAAGCAGGTTTAATTTCAAAGAATCCCGCTGTAGTAGCAGGTGGAGCAATAGGTGTGCATAAGAAATCATTATTATTTGTGCTAGTGAAGTCACACAACTTAGTATTTTCAGCGTTGGCCATTTTAGCAATAGTAAATAAAGCAAACTAGATAAAGTAAATGCAAGTAAACTAATTTTTTTGTATTTTTGATATAGCAAACAAGATAGCAAATAAAGTAAAGCTAGCAACTAATTTTTTTGTGTTTTGATATAAGTGCAGCAAACAAAGTAGTAAATAAAATAAAGCAAGACAAAAACAAAGTAAATAGATTGAGAAGTGGAGACTCCCCTTGCAGCGTGTCTTGATCTCCCCGGCAACGGCGCCAGAAAAAGAGCTTGATGGCGTGTATTTCACACGTTCGTTGGGCAACCCCAAGAGGAAGGTATGATGCGCACAGCAGCAAGTTTTCCCTCGTAAAGAAACCAAGGTTTATCGAACCAGGAGGAGCCAAGAAGCACGTTGAAGGTTGATGGCGGCGGGATGTAGTGCGGCGCAACACCGGAGATTCCGGCGCCAACGTGGAACCCGCACAACACAACCAAAGTACTTTGCCCCAACGAAACAAGTGAGGTTGTCAATCTCACCGGCTTGCTGTAACAAAGGATTAACCGTATTGTGTGGAAGATGATTGTTTGCAGAGAAAACAGTAAAAACAAGTATTGCAGCAGATTTGTATTTCAGTATTAAAGAATGGACCGGGGTCCACAGCTCACTAGAGGTGTCTCTCCCATAAGATAAAAGCATGTTGGGTGAACAAATTACAGTCGGGCAATTGACAAATAGAGAGGGCATAACAATGCACATACATGACATGATAAGTATAGTGAGATTTAATTGGGCATTACGACAAAGTACATAGACCGCCATCCAACCGCATCTATGCCTAAAAAGTCCACCTTCAGAGTTATCATCCGAACCCCTCCAAGTATTAAGTTGCAAAGCAACAGACAATTGCATTAAGTATGGTGCGTAATGTAATCAATAACTACATCCTTGAACATAGCATCAATGTTTTATCCCTAGTGGCAACAAGCACAACACAACCTTAGAACTTTCGTCACATCGTCCTGGTGTCAATGCGGCATGAACCCACTATCGAGCATAAGTACTCCCTCTTGGAGTTAAAAGTAAAAACTTGGCCGGAGCCTCTACTAGAAACGGAGAGCATGCAAGATCATAAACAACACATGTATAATAACTTGATAATTAACATGACATAGTATTCTCTATCCATCGGATCCCGACAAACACAACATATAGAATTACGGATAGGTGATCTTGATCATGTTAGGCAGCTCACAAGATCCAACAATGATAGCACAATGAGGAGAAGACAACCATCTAGCTACTGCTATGGACCCATAGTCCAGGGGTAGACTACTCACTCATCACTCCGGAGGCGACCATGGCGGTGTAGAGTCCTCCGGGAGATGATTCCCCTCTCCGGCAGGGTGCCGGAGGCGATCTCTCGGATCCCCCGAGATGGGATCGGCGGCGACGGCGTCTCGCAAGGTTTTCCGTATCGTGGCTCTCGGTACCGGGGGTTTCGTCACGGAGGCTATTTGTAGGCGGAAGGGTAGGTCAAGAGGCGGCACGGGGCCCCACACCACGTGGCCGCGCGGCCAAGGGGGGCCGCGCCGCCTATGGTGTGGCCCCTCCGTGGCCCCTCTTCGTCTCTCCTTCGGACTTCCGGAAGCTTCGTGAGAAAATAGGCCCCCGGGCTTTGATTTCGTCCAATTCCGAGAATATTTCGTTACTAGGATTTCTGAAACCAAAAACAGCGAAAACAAAGAATCGGCACTTCGGCATCTTGTTAATAGGTTAGTTCCAGAAAATGCACGAATATGACATAAAGTGTGCATAAAACATGTAGGTATCATCAATAATATGGCATAGAACATAAGAAATTATCGATACGTCGGAGACGTATCAATAGACTATAATATCCGAACGTCGAAGGAGAAACAAGGAGGTATCAGTCATAGATAGAGAGAATCCCAATGATCCTGATGGCGTGTAGACACACGTCCGTTGGGAACCCCAAGAGGAAGGTGTGATGCGTACAGCGGCAAGTTTTCCCTCAGTAAGAAACCAAGGTTTCTCGAACCAGTAGGAGCCAAGAAGCACGTTGAAGGTTGATGGCGGCGGGATGTAGTGCGGCGCAACACCAGGGATTCCGGCGCCAACGTGGAACCTGCACAACACAACCAAAGTACTTTTCCCCAACGAAACGAGTGAGGTTGTCAATCTCACCGGCTTGCTTGTAACAAAGGATTAGATGTATAGTGTGGATGATGATTGTTTGCGAGAAAACGATGAGAACAAGTATTGCAGTAGATTGTATTCGATGTAAAAGAATGGACCGGGGTCCACGAGTTCACTAGAGGTGTCTCTCCCATAAGATAAATAGCATGTTGGGTGAACAAATTACAATCGGGCAATTGACAAATAGAGAGGGCATGACCATGCACATACATGATATGATGAGTATTGTGAGATTTAATTGGGCATTACGACAAAGTACATAGACCGCTATCCGGCATGCATCTATGCCTAAAAATTCCACCTTCAGGTTATCATCCGAACTCCTTCCGATATTAAGTTGTAAACAACGAGACAATTGCATTAAGTATGGTGCGTAATGTAATCAATAACTACATCCTTATACATAGCATCAATGTTTTATCCCTAGTGGCAACAAGCACATCCACAACCTTAGAACTTTCCGTCACTCGTCCCAGATTTAATGGAGGCATGAACCCACTATCGAGCATAAATACTCCCTCTTGGAGTTAAGAGCAAAAACTTGGCCGAGCCTCTACTAATAACGGAGAGCATGCAAGATCATAAACAACACATAGGTAATAGATTGATAATCAACATAACATAATATTCTCTATCCATCGGATCCCGACAAACACAACATATAGCATTACAGATAGATGATCTTGATCATGTTAGGCAGCTCACAAGATCCGACAATGAAGCACAATGAGGAGAAGACAACCATCTAGCTACTGCTATGGACCCATAGTCCAGGGGTGAACTACTCACTCATCACTCCGGAGGCGACCATGGCGGTGAAGAGTCCTCCGGGAGGAATCCCCCGAGATGGGATTGGCGACGGCGGCGTCTCTGGAAGGTTTTCCGTATCGTGGCTCTCGGTACTGGGGGTTTCGCGACGAAGGCTTTAAGTAGGCGGAAGGGCAACGCGGGGGGCCACACGAGGGCCCCACACACCGAGGCCGCGCGGCCAAGACCTGGGCCGCGCCGCCCTGTTGTGGCGGCGCCTCGTGGCCCCACTTCCTTTCCCCCTCGGTCTTCTGGAAGCTTCGTGGCAAAATAGGACCCTGGGCGTTGATTTCGTCCAATTCCGAGAATATTTCCTTACTAGGATTTCTGAAACCAAAAACAGCAGAAAACAGACAAGCGGCTCTTCGGCATCTCGTTAATAGGTTAGTGCCGGAAAATGCATAAATACGACATATAATGTGTATAAAACATGTAGATATCATCAATAATGTGGCATGGAACATAAGAAATTATCGATACGTCGGAGACGTATCAGCATCCCCAAGCTTAGTTCTGCTCGTCCCGGACAGGTAAACGATAACAAAGATAATTTCGGAGTGACATGCCATCATAACCTTGATCATACTATTGTAAGCATATGTAATGAATGCAGCGATCAAAACAATGGTAATGACATGAGTAAACAAATGAATCATAAAGCAAAGACTTTTCATGAATAGTACTTCAAGACAAGCATCAATAAGTCTTGCATAAGAGTTAACTCATAAAGCAATAAATCAAAGTAAAGGTATTGAAGCAACACAAAAGAAGATTAAGTTTCAGCGGTTGCTTTCAACTTATAACATGTATATCTCATGGATATTGTCAACATAGAGTAATATAACAAGTGCAATATGCAAGTATGTAGGAATCAATGCACGAGTTCACACAAGTGTTTGCTTCTTGAGGTGGAGAGAAATAGGTGAACTGACTCAACATAAAAGTAAAAGAATGGTCCTTCGAGAGAGGAAAGCATCGATTGCTATATTTGTGCTAGAGCTTTGGTTTTGAAAACATGAAACAATTTTGTCAACGGTAGTAATAAAGCATATGTATCATGTAAATTATATCTTACAAGTTGCAAGCCTCATGCATAGTATACTAATAGTGCCCGCACCTTGTCCTAATTAGCTTGGATTACCGGGATTATCATTGCAATACACATGTTTTAACCAAGTGTCACAAAGGGGTACCTCTATGCCGCATGTACAAAGGTCTAAGGAGAAAGTTCGCATTGGATTTCTCGCTTTTGATTATTCTCAACTTAGACATCCATACTGGGACAACATAGACAACGGATAATGGACTCCTCTTTTATGCATAAGCATGTAACAACAATTAATGTTCTCATATGAGATTGAGGATATATGTCCAAAACTGAAACTTCCACCATGATTCATGGCTTTAGTTAGCGGCCCAATGTTCTTCTCTAACAATATGCATGCTCTAACCATTAAACGAGTGGTAAATCTCCCTTACTTCAGACAAGACGGACATGCATAGCAACTCACATGATATTCAACAAAGAGTAGTTGATGGCGTCCCCAGAAACATGGTTATCGCACAACAAGAAACTTAATAAGAGATAAAGTGCATAAGTACATATTCAATACCACAATAGTTTTTAAGGATATTTTGTCCCATGAGCTATATATTGCAAAGGCGAATGATGGAAATTTTAAAGGTAGCACTCAAGCAATTTACTTAGGAATGGCGGAGAAATACCATGTAGTAGGTAGGTATGGTGGACACAAATGGCATAGTGGTTGGCTCAAGGATTTTGGATGCATGAGAAGTATTCCCTCTCGATACAAGGTTTAGGCTAGCAAGGTTATTTGAAACAAACACAAGGATGAACCGGTGCAGCAAAACTCACATAAAAGACATATTGTAAACATTATAAGACTCTACACCGTCTTCCTTGTTGTTCAAAACTCAATACTAGAAATTATCTAGACTTTAGAGAGACCAAATATGCAAACCAAATTTTAGCAAGCGCTATGTATTTCTTCATTAATGGGTGCAAAGTATATGATGCAAGAGCTTAAACATGAGCACAACAATTGCCAAGTATCAAATTATTCAAGACATTTTAGAATTACTACATGTAGCATTTCCCAATTCCAACCATATAACAATTTAACGAAGAAGATTCAACCTTCGCCATGAATACTATGAGTAAAGCCTAAGGACATATTTGTCCATATGCAACAACGGAGCGTGTCTCTCTCCCACACAATGAATGCTAGGATCCATTTTATTCAAACAAAAACAAAAACAAAAACAAACCGACGCTCCAAGCAAAGCACATAAGATGTGATGGAATAAAAATATAGTTTCAGGGGAGGAACTTGATAATGTTGTCGATGAAGAAGGGGATGCCTTGGGCATCCCCAAGCTTAGACGCTTGAGTCTTCTTAATATATGCAGGGGTGAACCACCGGGGCATCCCCAAGCTTAGAGCTTTCACTCTCCTTGATCATATTGTATCATCTCCCTCTCTTGATCCTTGAAAACTTCCTCCACACCAAACTCGAAACAACTCATTAGAGGGTTAGTGCACAATAAAAATTTATATGTTCAGAGGTGACATAATCATTCTTAACACTTCTGGACATTGCATAAAGCTACTGGACATTAATGGATCAAAGAAATTCATCCAACATAGCAAAAGAGGCAATGCGACATAAAAGGCAGAATCTGTCAAAACAGAACAGTTCGTAAAGACGAATTTTAACGTGGCACCAGACTTGCTCAAATGAAAATGCCCAAATTGAATGAAAGTTGCGTACATATCTGAGGATCACGCACGTAAATTGGCATATTTTTATGAGCTACCCACAGAGAGGCAGGTCGAAATTCGTGACAGACAAAGAAATACTGTTTACGCGCGATAATCCAAATCTAGTATGAACCTTACTATCAAAGACTTTACTTGGCACAACAATGCATAAAACTAAGATAAGGAGAGGTTGATACAGTAGTAAACAACTTTCAAGACTCAAATATAAAATAAAAGTACTGTAGTAAAAACATGGGTTGTCTCCCATAAGCGCTTTTCTTTAACGCCTTTCAGCTAGGCGCAGAAAGTGTGTATCAAGTATTATCAAGAGATGAAGCATCAACATCATAACTTGTTCTAATAATAGAATCAAAAGGTAACTTCATTCTCTTTCTAGGGAAGTGTTCCATACCTTTCTTGAGAGGAAATTGATATTTAATATTACCTTCCTTCATATCAATGATAGCACCAATAGTTCGAAGAAAAGGTCTTCCCAATATAATGGGACAAGATGCATTGCATTCAATATCCAAGACAAAAAAATCAACGGGGACAAGGTTATTGTTAACGGTAATGCGAACATTATCAACTTTCCCCAAAGGTTTCTTTGTAGAATGATCAGCAAGATTAACATCCAAATAACAGTTTTTCAATGGTGGCAAGTCAAGCATATTATAAATCTTCTTAGGCATAACAGAAATACTTGCACCAAGATCACATAAAGCATTACAATCAAAGTTATTGATTTTCATCTTAATGATGGGCTCCCAACCATCTTCTAGCTTCCTAGGAATAGAAGCTTCATGATACGTCTCCGACGTATCGATAATTTCTTATGTTCCATGCCATATTATTGATGATACCTACATGTTTTATGCACACTTTATGTCATATTCATGCATTTTCTGGAACTAACCTATTAACAAGATGCCGAAGAGCCGATTCTTGTTTTCATCGCTGTTTTGGTTTCAGAAATCCTAGTAACGAAATATTCTCGGAATCGGACGAAATCAAGACCCAAGTTCCTATTTTCCCCGGAACCATCCAGAACACCCGAGAGCCGCCAGAGGGAAGCCCTGGGGGCCCCACACCACACCCTGGCGCGGCCAGAGGGGGGGGGGGCTGTGCCGCCCTATGGTGTGGGCCCCCCAGGCCCCCTCCGAGGCTGCCTTTCCACCTATTTAAAGCCTCCGTCGAGAAAACCCTGAGACGAAGAACGACGATACGGAAAACCTTCCAGAGCCGCCGCCATCGCGAAGCCAAGATCTGGGGGACAGGAGTCTCTGTTCCGGCACGCTGCCGGAACGGGGAAGTGCCCGGAAGGCTTCTCCATCGACACCGCTGCCATCTCCACCGCCATCTTCATCACCGCTGCTGCTCCCATGAGGAGGGAGTAGTTCTCCATTGAGGCTCGGGGCTGTACCGGTAGCTATGTGGTTCATCTCTCTCCTATGTACTTCAATACAATAATCTCATGAGCTGCCTTACATGATTGAGATTCATATGATGATACTTGTAATCCAGATGTCATTATGCTAGTCAAGTGAGTTTTACTTATGTGATCTCCGGAGACTCCTTGTCCCACGTGTGTAAAGGTGACAGTGTGTGCACCGTGTGGGTCTCTTAGGCTATATTTCACAGAATACTTACTCACTGTTATGAATGGCGTAGTGAAGTGCTTATTTATATCTCTTTATGATTGCAATGTGTTTTGTATCACAATTTATCTATGTGCTACTCTAGCAATGTAATGGTGACAGTGTGTGCATCCGTGTTAGTACTTGGCGTATGCTATGATTATGATCTCTTGTAGATTATGAAGTTAACTATTGCTATGATGGTATTAATGTGATCTATTCCTCCTACATAGCATGAAGGTGACAGTGTGCATGCTATGTTAGTACTTGGTTTAGTCGAATTGATCTTTCATGCACTCTAAGGTTATTTAAATATGAACATTGAATTGTGGAGCTTGTTAACTCCGGCATTGAGGGTTCGTGTAATCCTACGCAATGTGTTCATCATCCAACAAGAGTGTAGAGTATGCATTTATCTATTCCGTTATGTGATCAATGTTGAGAGTGTCCACTAGTGAAAGTCTAATCCCTAGGCCTTGTTCCTAAATATCGCTATCGCTGCTTGTTTACTTGTTTTACTGCGTTACTACTGCTCAGCGTTACTACTCGCTTGTTTATCGTCCTGGGCAAAGCACTTTTCTCAGTGCTGTTGCTACTACTCATATATATTCATACCACCTGTATTTCACTATCTCTTCGCCGAACTAGTACACCTATTAGGTGTGTTGGGGACACAAGAGACTTCTTGCTTTGTGGTTGCTGGGTTGCATGAGAGGGATATCTTTGACCTCTTCCTCCACGAGATCGATAAACCTTGGGTAATCCACTTAAGGGAAACTTGTCTGCTGTTCTACAAACCTCAGCTCTTGGAGGCCCAACACTTGTCTACAAGAATAGAAGCTCCCGTAGACATCAAGCACTTTTCCGGCGCCGTTGCTCGGGGAGGAAAGGTAAAAAGGCACTCATACTCCGGTTCTAGGTAACGGTACTTTTATCGGCGCCATTGTGTTTGTGCTCGAAGCTATTTCCTTTAGATCCTGCAATTGCATCTTTTTGTTTCTTGTTTACACTAGTTTGGCATAATGGACAACAATGAGCTTCTTATTCTATTTCCTGATTTAAAACATGGATTGTTTGATGCGAAAATTAAAAAACCTATGAAATCTTATTTGCATGCTGGTGGTAATATTAGTATGAACGCTTTGAACACCATTGTTGATAATAATATAGAAAGTTCTAAGCTTGGGGAAGCTGGTTTTCATGATCTTTTTAGTCCCCCAAGCATTGAGGAGAAAATTTTCTTTGATGATACTTTGCCTCCTATTTATGATGATAATAGTGGTCTTTTGGTGCCACCTACTATGGAGAGTAAACTTTGTTGTGATTACACTATGCCTCCTACACTTGATGAGAATAATAATGATAGCTACTTTGTTGAATTTGCTCCCACTACAACTAATAAAATTGATTATGCCTATGTGGAGAGTAATAATTTTATGCATGAGACTCATGATAAGAATGTTTCATTTGATAGTTATATTGTTGAGTTTGCTCATGATGCTACTGAAAGTTATTATGAGAGAGGAAAATATGGTTGTAGAAATTTTCATGTTACTAAAATGCCTCTCTATGTGCTGAAATTTTTGAAGCTACACTTGTTTTATCTTCCTATGCTTGTCACTTTGCTCTTCATGAACTTGTTTATTTACAAGATTCCCATGCATAGGAAGCATGTTAGACTTAAATGTGTTTTGAATTTGCCTCTTGATGCTCTCTTTTGCTTCAAATACTATTTCTTGCGAGTGCATCATTAAAACTCGAGCCCATCTTAACGGCTATAAAGAAAGAACTTCTTGGGAGATAACCCATGTGTTATTTTGCTACAGTACTTTGTTTTATATTTGTGTCTTGGAAGTTGTTTACTACTGTAGCAACCTCTCCTTATCTTAGTTTTGAGTTTTTTGTTGTGCCAAGTAAAGTCTTTGATAGTAAAGTAAGTACTAGATTTGGATTACTGCGCAGTTCCAGATTTCTTTGCTGTCACGAATCTGGGTCTACCTCCCTGTAGGTAGCTCAGAAAATTAAGCCAATTTACGTGCATGATCCTCAGATATGTACGCAACTTTCATTCAATTTGAGCATTTTCATTTGAGCAAGTCTGGTGGCCTAATAAAATCCATCTTTACGGACTGTTCTGTTTTGACAGATTCTGCCTTTTATTTCGCATTGCCTCTTTTGCTATGTTGGATGAATTTCTTTGATCCATTAATATCCAGTAGCTTTATGCAATGTCCAGAAGTGTTAAGAATGATTGTGTCACCTCTGAACATGTTAATTTTTATTGTCCACTAACCCTCTAATGAGTTGTTTCGAGTTTGGTGTGGAGGAAGTTTTCAAGGGTCAAGAGAGGAGGATGATATACTATGATCAAGAAGAGTGAAAGCTCTAAGCTTGGGGATGCCCCGTGGTTCACCCCTGCATATTCTAAGAAGACTCAAGCTGTCTAAGCTTGGGGATGCCCAAGGCATCCCCTTCTTCATCGACAACATTATCAGGTTCCTCCCCTGAAACTATATTTTTATTCCGTCACATCTTATGCACTTTGCTTGGAGCGTCGGCTTGTTTTTGTTTTTGTTTTGTTTGAATAAAATGGATCCTAGCATTCACTTCGTGGGAGAGAGACACGCTCCGTCTGTAGCATATGGACAAGTATGTCCTTAGGCTCTACTCATAGTATTCATGGCGAAGTTTCTTCTTCGTTAATTTGTTATATGGTTGGAATTGGAAAATGCTACATGTAGTAATTCTAAAATGTCTTGGATAATTTGATACTTGGCAATTGTTGTGCTCATGTTTAAGCTCTTGCATCATATACTTTGCACCCATTAATGAAGAAATACTTAGAGCTTGCTAATTTGGTTTGCATATTTGGTTTCTCTAGAGTCTAGATAATATCTAGTATTGAGTTTTGAACAACAAGGAAGATGGTGTAGAGTCTTATAATGTTTACAATATGTCTTTTATGTGAGTTTTGCTGCACCGTTCATCCTTGTGTTTGTTTCAAATAACCTTGCTAGCCTAAACCTTGTATCGAGAGGGAATACTTCTCATGCATCCAAAATACTTGAGCCAACCACTATGCCATTTGTGTCCACCATACCTACCTACTACATGGTATTTATCCGCCATTCCAAAGTAAATTGCTTGAGTGCTACCTTTAAAATTCCATCATTCACCTTTGCAATATATAGCTCATGGGACAAATAGCTTAAAAACTATTGTGGTATTGAATATGTACTTATGCACTTTATCTCTTATTAAGTTGCTTGTTGTGCGATAACCATGTTTTCCGGGGACGCCATCAACTATTCTTTGTTGAATATCATGTGAGTTGCTATGCATGTCCGTCTTGTCCGAAGTAAGAGAGATCTACCACCTTAATGGTTGGAGCATGCATATTGTTAGAGAAGAACATTGGGCCGCTAACTAAAGCCACGAATCATGGTGGAAGTTTCAGTTTTGGACACATATCCTCAATCTCATATGAGAATAATAATTGTTGCCACATGCTTATGCATTAAAGAGGAGTCCATTATCTGTTGTCCATGTTGTCCCGGTATGGATGTCTAAGTTGAGAACAATCAAAAGCGAGAAATCCAAAATGCGAGCTTTCTCCTTAGACCTTTGTACAAGCGGCATGGAGGTACCCCATTGTGACACTTGGTTAAAACATGTGCATTGCAAAGATCCGGTAGTCCAAGCTAATTAGGACAAGGTGCGGGCACTATTAGTATACTATGCATGAGGCTTGCAACTTGTAAGATATAACTTTCATAACTCATATGCTTTATTACTACCGTTGACAAAATTGTTTCATGTTTTCAAAATAAAAGCTCTAGCACAAATATAGCAATCGATGCTTTCCTCTTTGAAGGACCATTCTTTTTTACTTTTATGTTGAGTCAGCTCACCTATCTCTCTCCACCTCAAGAAGCAAACACTTGTGTGAACCGTGCATTGATTCCTACATACTTGCATATTGTACTTGTTATATTACTCTATGTTGACAATTATCCATGAGATATACATGTTACAAGTTGAAAGCAACCGCTGAAACTTAATCTTCCTTTGCGTTGCTTCAATACCTTTACTTTGATTTATTGCTTTATGAGTTAACTCTTATGGAAGACTTATCGATGCTTGTCTTGAAGTACTATTCATGAAAAGTCTTTGCTTTATGATTCACTTGTTTACTCATGACATTACCATTGTTTTGATCGCTGCATTCACTACATATGTTTACAAATAGTATGATCAAGGTTATGATGGCATGTCACTTCGGAAATTATCTTTGTTATCGTTTTACCTGCTCGGGACGAGCGTAACTAAGCTTGGGGATGCTTGATACGTCTCCGACGTATCGATAATTTCTTATGTTCCATGCCATATTATTGATGATACCTACATGTTTTATGCACACTTTATGTCATATTCGTGCATTTTCTCGGAACTAACCTATTAACAAGATGCCGAAGAACCAGCTTGTTCTTTTCGCTGTTTTTGGTTTCGTAAATCCTAGTAACGAAATATTCTCGGAATCGGACGAAATCAAGACCCAAGTTCCTATTTTTCCCGAACCATCCGAACACCCGAGAGCCGCGCAGGGAAGCCCCGGGGGCCCCACACCACACCCCGGCGCGGCCGTGAGGGGGCCGCGCCGCCCTATGGTGTGGGCCCCCAGGCCTCCTCCGAGGCTGCCCTTCCGCCTATTTAAAGCCTCCGTCGAGAAAACCCTGAGACGAAGAACGACGATACGGAAAACCTTCCAGAGCCGCCGCCATCGCGAAGCCGAGATCTGGGGGACAGGAGTCTCCGTTCCGGCACGCTGCCGGAACGGGGAAGTGCCCCCGGAAGGTTTCTCCATCGACACCGCTGCCATCTCCACCGCCATCTTCATCACCGCTGCTGCTCCCATGAGGAGGGAGTAGTTCTCCATCGAGGCTCGGGGCTGTACCGGTAGCTATGTGGTTCATCTCTCTCCTATGTACTTCAATACAATAATCTCATGAGCTGCCTTACATGATTGAGATTCATATGATGATACTTATAATCTAGATGTCATTATGCTAGTCAAGTAAGTTTTACTTATGTGATCTCCGGAGACTCCTTGTCCCACGTGTGTAAAGGTGACAGTGTGTGCACTGTGTGGGTCTCTTAGGCTATATTTCACGTAATACTTACTCACTCGTTATGAATGGCGTAGTGAAGTGCTTATTTATATCTATTTATGATTGCAATGTGTTTTGTATCACAATTTATCTATGTGCTACTCTAGCAATGTTATTAAAGTAGTTTTATTCCTCCCGCACGGTGTAATGGTGACAAGTGTGTGCATCCGTGTTAGTACTTGGCGTATGCTATGATTATGATCTCTTGTAGATTATGAAGTTAACTATTGCTATGATGGTATTAATGTGATCTATTCCTCCTACATAGCATGAAGGTGACAAGCATGTGCATGCTATGTTAGTACTTGATTTAGTCGAATTGATCTTTCATGCACTCTAAGGTTATTTAAATATGAACATTGAATTGTGGAGCTTGTTAACTCCAGCATTGAGGGTTCGTGTAATCCTACGCAATGTGTTCATCATCCAACAAGAGTGTAGAGTATGCATTTATCTATTATGTTATGTGATCAATGTTGAGAGTGTCCACTAGTGAAAGTCTAATCCATAGGCCTTGTTCCTAAATACGCTATCGC
>NC_061512.1:192459983-192474384 GCF_022539505.1 Lolium rigidum | reverse complement strand
GGAAAGTCTCGGCTCGAGGCTCAATCCACTCACCACGAGCGCGGCGCGCGCGTCGTGACGTGTCGAGTCGAGTCAAGACGAGCGAGCGAGGAGGAGGAGGAGCGCGCGCGTGTAGCACTCCTATTCTCACTCACTTACTAGTGGTGAAACAACCCACCTTATAAGGTGGTCTAACTTCCTCCCAACTTTCCATGTGGGACTAAACTTCCCACCTCTTGCCACTCCCTAGTGAGCTGCCACCAACTTGGGCTCAAACTCACAAGGCTGCCACTAAGTGGGTTTTGAGATTTATAGGGAAAATCTGAAATCTAGTATGGGCCACCAAATGTGGGCCCAATATTTCAACACTATACACAATCATCCCTTTTACATTTATATACTCTCTCTGTTCCTTGATATAAGCCACATAGTTTTTGTAATAGAAATTAAAGAACACATATTGAGAAAAAAATACATCAGATTTGGGTGAGATTACCATTGGTCAATTGACGTGAGAAAAATAGAGAACTTTGCACAAGATAAGGAAACACAATGTAGTATTTGATCATAGAGACAGGCTAAGCCGGGATATCATCTTTGTTTATTTTGATCTACACTAGCGCTCAGAAATCGCCCTTGGTGCAGAGGTCCGATAGAATCCAACTCTCATCACAAGTGCTCTCTACTCAAACCGCCATGGCAACACATGGGTTTTGGAATTATATCTCCACTAGTGTAGATGATGTACCGTGGGAACAACCCTGCCGGATGAGGAACGACAGAATGAAGACCGTCGCTCAGTTTTTTTATGTAACTACACCCGGCACACCCTTTGTCTCGGCTCTCCTATCTATTGACCATACCTTGGGCATATCATGCGCAGATCTCGGTCAAAACTCAGGCCAAATCATGGGCGGAAGTACGCAACTCTATGTTCATGAGAACATCTCCCTATCAAGAACCTGTTCTTGTCCGAGCTTCTGAGAGAGTCGCCTTGGTCGGCTACACTACACTTTGTTTTTCTTCAATGTCTCAATGACTCGTTGAGCGCATTTAGCTGGAGACATGGGAAAGATGGGAGGATGCAGCTAGGGTTATTTAAGTACTCCCCGATCTGAAGATGTGTGACCATTCATACGAATGTGGTGATTTAGTTTCGTTCAGTCACTTGAAAGAGCTCGTCATCCAGTGAGTGGCCAACCCCAAACCGAACTGTCATTTTGGTGGAGGTATAATGTGAGAGTGGTGGCAATATTCTGTAGCTTCAAAATAAATTCTGCACTTTATCAGTCAGAGTGGTGGGAATATTCTGTAGCTTAAAAACAAATTCCGCACTTAATCAGTCAGGGTAGATTAGTAGGAACGGGAAGGGGAGACCCTCTGCTCCTTGCGTCGCTCCCCAAGCGACATCGGGAGCCAGCCCTAGCCGCGCCGCCAGCAGCCGGCCTGCGCCGCCCGCTGCCGCCGGCCCTTGTCGCATTGGTGGCGGGCCTCATCTCCAAAGAGGGTGAGGGGGCCCGAGCTATTTTCCGTAAGGGAGGCTGGCCTGTGTGGGGCGTCGCCGGATCGAAGGGTGGCAGGGGAGCGCCTATTCCCCGCCTTAAGCGGAGCGGAAGGTTGTCTCCGCTTAGGCCGGCGTGATAGAAAAACACGTATGGGCTCGGCCCGTTTAAGCCTTTCTTGTTTTTTTCGTTCACATCAGATTTCAAAATCTGAACAAAATTCAAAACGGAACAAAATTCAAAATCAAACAAATTAAAAACCGAAAAGTTCAAAAACAAAGAATTTTATATCAAATAAAAAGTATATTTGAACAAAATTCATTTTTGAACAAATTTTGAATTTGAACAAATTTCAAATTCGAACATTTGTTAAATCTGAACAAAAAAATATGAACAAATTTTGGAATCAGTAAAACCAAAATAGCAAAAAACCATAAAATAAATCATCCAAAACTCAAAAAACCTGAGAAACCCTGAAAAAACGAAAAAACAAAGAAAAACCGTACGACCTAAGCGCTAATGGGCCGGCCCACCCAATCCGTCGCTTGAGCGGGAGCGAATCGCTCCTGCAATAAGCGGCGAATAGGGATTGCGGTGGCAGCCGAGGCGCGACAGAAAGTGGCCGCGAGTGGGAGGGGCTGACCCGAGCTCGATCCAGGCCGCGGTGGGCGTTTGGCGGTGCGGCGTGCGTATCGCGTGGAGGCGGTGCGGCGGAGTGCTGTTGTGAGCGGGGTGAGCTGCGGCTTGGTTGCTCGGGGAGGTCTCCTCCTTACCGAACGGGCATGCGAGGTGGTCAGGAGAGCGTTGTTCGGACCTGTGTGGCGCGGATGTGCTAGGGACGATGCTAGTCAGGGGCGGACCTTCCTCCTCCGGCTGGTGTACCTCTGGTGTGGGTGAGGATGCCGGGGCGGCAAGTGGCGACTTGGAGATCTTTGTGGAGCTAGTTCTGGTTGGTACGTCAGGATGGTGGCCGCAGAGTTGGAGGTGTGTTTGTTGCGTTGGTGGCTCCGTTACGTGGATGACGGGCCTCCTCGGCTTGTGTGGTTTTTCATCTCGGTGTTTCTTATAAAGTGAGCAATGTATGGTTTATGGATCCGGTTTTTCTTATAAAGTGGGTTATTATATGCATAGCACTCTTTTCATCTAATCGAACGGTAGATAGACTGCATTTTCCCAAAAAAAAAAGAGTGGTGGCAATTTTATACGCATGGCTTCCAACCTCACCCGCAATTTCTGAACTAGGATATGCTCACCGTCTCTCCTCTTCTTCCCTCTCTCACGGGTGTCGTAGTACTAGTAGAGCTAGATATTTACGTTGTGGGTGGAACGATGTGCCTTGTTCGAGGCTTTCGGTTACGTGTTATACTCAGATGGGAAAAACCCCATCGTGCTTTACAGAGGTACCAATAGTCGGTGTACTACACAGACTTATGCAAAAAAATCTCTAACAGCCTCCCATGATCTAAACTTGTAGAAAGGTTGAGTTTAAGCTTGAACTTACTTAAGTTCTTGATAGGCAAAGTTTTGGTAAAATCATCAGCTATTTGATTCTTGTTGGAAATGAACTTGATGTCTAGAAATTTGTTTGTAACTCTCTCTAGAATAAAATAATAATCAATTCAATGTGCTTTGCACGTGCATGAAAAACAAAATTTGTAGATAGATCAGTAGCACCGAGATTTATCACACCAAATATATGGATTTTCCTTAAAGGTAACACCAAGTTCCTGGATCAAAGCTTCCACCCATATTAATTCAGATGTGGCCACTGGTAGAAAAATGGCCTTCCGTCCAGCCCCATTAGTCGTCAAAATATAGGAACCGCGACTAATGGGGTCTTTAGTCGCGGTTCGGGTGGCGAACCGCGACTAAAGAGCTGGGCCCAGCGCGCTCGCTGGTCAGCTGGTGGACGGGAGGGGCTTTAGTCGCGGTTGGCCACCTCAGGTCTGGACCGAATGCCTTTAGTCGCGGTTGGCCAGGCCAACCGGGACTAAAGGCCCATCCCTATAAAAGGGCCTCAGCTCACAGCACTTAGCCATTTGGTGCCACTTCTCTTCACAAGCTTCACAAGGGGGTGTACATTTGCTTTTGGTTCCTCTTATGCACACAAAGTGTTTGATAAAATGCCCCAAGAGCATGAAACAAACATGATATGAAGTGTTGGAGCCACACTTGAGCTTCCTCATTTATTATTTCCTCCTCGATCGTGGTTAGCAACTTGAACCTTTCATGCATGTGTGTCATTGATAAAATATGCATGTGTGTAGTTCATTGTTTAATTTATATTGTTTATAGCTAGTTAGTTTAACAAATGCATGATGGTTAATTATATATTTTATATTATAATAATGCAGATGAATCGGCAATGGATGTACGGTAACCGACTCTCCGGCGAGTTCACTACGGGTTTGAAAGATTTCCTCGTAGTGGCTAATGCGAACAAGCGAAGGATTTTGTTATCTGTCCATGTGTTGACTTGTAAGAATCGGAAGGGTTACTCTTCCTCAAGAGAAGTTCACCCGCACCTGCTTCGGCACGATTTCATGCCAAGCTATAATTGTTGGACCAAGCATGGAGAAAGAGGGGTTATAATGGAAGAAGATGAAGAAGGGGATGATTTCATCGATGAAAACTATCTTGATCATTTCGGTGATACTTTCATGGAGGATGCTGAAGGTGAAGGGGAAGGTGAAGGGGAAGGTGAAGAAGAGGCACATGATGAGCCCGTTGATGATCTTGGTCGGACCATTGCTGATGCACGGAGACGCTGCGAAACTGAAAAGGAGAGGGAGAATTTGGATCGCATGTTAGAGGATCACAGAAAGGCGATGTACCCCGGATGCGATAATGGTCTGAAAAAGCTGAGCTGCACACTGGATTTGCTGAAATGGAAGGCACAGGAAGGTGTAGCTGACTCGGCATTTGAAAACTTGCTGAAAATGTTGAAGAATATGTTTCCAAAGAATAATGAGTTGCCCGCCAGTACGTACGAAGCAAAGAAGGTTGTCTGCCCTCTAGGTTTAGAGGTTCTGAAGATACATGCATGCATCAACGATCGCATCCTCTACCGCGGTGAATACGAGAATTTGAATGAATGCCCGGTATGCACTGCATTGCGTTATAAGATCAGAGGCGATGACCCTGGTGACGATGTTGAGGGCGAGAAACCCAGGAAGAAGGTTCTCGCCAAGGTGATGTGGTATGCTCCTATAATACCACGGTTGAAACGTATGTTCAGGAACAAAGAGCATGCCAAGTTGTTGCGATGGCACAAAGAGGACCGTAAGTCGGACGGGGAGTTGAGACACCCCGCAGATGGAACGCAATGGAGAAAGATCAAACAGAGAGTTTAAAGATTTTGCAGCTAACGCAAGGAACATAAGATTAGGTCTAAGTACAGATGGCATGAATCCTTTTGGCGAGCAGAGCTCCAGCCATAGCACCTGGCCCGTGACTCTATGCATCTACAACCTTCCTCCTTGGTTGTGCATGAAGCGGAAGTTCATTATGGTGCCAGTGCTCATCCAAGGTCCGAAGCAACCCGGCAACGACATCGATGTGTACCTAAGGCCATTAGTTGATGAACTTTTACAGCTGTGGGGCAGACCTGGTGTCCGTGTGTGGGATGAGCACAAAGAAGAGGAATTTGACCTACGAGCGTTGCTTTTCGTAACCATCAACGATTGGCCTGCTCTTAGTAACCTTTCGGGACCGTCAAATAAGGGATACAATGCATGCACGCACTGCTTACATGAGACTGAAAGTGTACATTTGCCAAATTGTAAGAAGAACGTGTACCTTGGGCATCGTCGATTTCTTCCGAAAATTCATCCAGTAAGAAAGAAAGACAAGCATTACAACGGCAAGGCAGATCACCGGCCGAAGCCTGCGGAACGCACTGGTGCTGAGGTATTTGATATGGTCAAGGATTTGAAAGTCATCTTTGGAAAGGGTCCCGGCGGACAATCAGTTCCGAAGGGAGCTGACGGGCACGCAGCCATGTGGAAGAAGAAATATATATTCTGGGAGCTAGAATATTGGAAAGTCCTAGAAGTCCGCTCTACAATCGACGTGATGCACGTTACGAAGAATATTTGCGTGAACCTCCTAAGCTTCTTGGGTGTGTATGGGAAGACAAATGATACAAAGGAAGCACGGCAGGACCAGCAACGTTTGAAAGACCCTGATAACCGGCATCCGGAATGGTTTCAAGGTCGTGCCAGCTACGCTTTGACCAAAGAAGAGAAGGTCATCTTTTTTGAATGCCTGAGCAGTATGAAGGTCCCGTCTGGATTCTCGTCCAATATAAAGGGAATTATAAACATGGCGGAGAAAAAGTTCCAAAACCTGAAGTCTCACGACCGCCACGTGATTATGACGCAATTGCTTCCGATTGCTTTGAGGGGCTCCTGCCGGAAAATGTTCGAGTAGCCATTGTGAAGCTATGTGCATTCCTCAATGCAATCTCTCGAAGGTAATCAATCCAGAAGTTCTACCACGGTTACGGAACGATGTGGTCCAATGTCTTGTCAGTTTCGAGTTGGTGTTCCCGCCATCCTTCTTCAACATTATGACGCACCTCCTGGTTCACCTAGTCGAAGAGATTTCCATTCTCGGTCCTGTATTTCTACACAATATGTTCCCCTTCGAGAGGTTCATGGGAGTATTAAAGAAATATGTTCGTAACCGTGCTAGGCCGGAAGGAAGCATCGCCAAGGGCTATGGAAATGAGGAGGTAATTGAGTTTTGTGTTGACTTTGTTCCCGACCTTAAGCCGATTGGTCTTCCTCGATCGCGGCACGAGGGGAGACTAAGTGGAAAAGGCACGATCGGAAGGAAATCAACGATATGTATGGACGGCCATTCTCTCGACCGAAGCACACCACACAGCTTTGACCAATTCCAGCTTGGTGGCTCCGTACTTTGAGAAACACAAGAATATTTTACGCTCGGACAACCCGGGAAGCCTCGAATCCTGGATTAGGAAGGCCCACATGGAGACTTTCGGCAGTTGGTTGAGAAAACATTTAATGAATGACAATAAGGTTGTAGATCAGCTGTACATGTTGGCCAAGACACCATCTTCGACTATAACGACTTTCCAAGGGTACGAGATAAATGGGAATACATTTTACACGATCGCCCAAGATAAAAAGAGCACCAACCAAAACAGTGGTGTCCGCTTTGATGCAAGCAACCGAGAATGGGCAAAAGGTCACATATTATGGTTACATAGAGGAGATATGGGAACTTGACTATGGACCCTCCTTTAAGGTCCCTTTGTTCCGGTGCAAATGGTTCAAGCTAACAGGAGGTGGGGTAAAGGTGGACCAGCAATACGGAATGACAATGGTGGATTTCAACAATCTTGGTTACCTTGACGAACCATTCGTCCTAGCGAAAGATGTCGCTCAGGTTTTCTATGTGAAAGACATGAGTAGCAAACCGAGGAAACAGAAAGATAAGAAAACGATCAGTACATCATGCGATGATCCAAAGCGCCACATTGTTCTTTCAGGGAAAAGAAACATCGTGGGAGTGGAGGACAAGACAGACATGTCGAAGATTATAATATGTTTGGTGAAATTCCGCCCTTCAAAGTGAACACCGACCCAAGCATTAAGTTAAATGATGAGGATGCTCCATGGATACGGCCCAATCGTAAGCAAGCAGGGACACAAGGGAAGAAATGATGTGTAATAATTTATTGTACCAAACTTTGTTGAATGGATCATGTGAATTATATTATCCGTGATGTGTTCTGGTGTCCATTTTCGAATGATTCGATTGATTCGAGATAGCACTGATGATACATTAAATTTGGAGTGATTTAGTCATACTCCTGCCTAGGCATATAATATGCATACTCGTAGTCTTCATAGTCGCCGCCATTGTACTGGTAGTCGTTGCCTTCTAAGTTGTCGCCGTCGTCGTCACTGATGTCGTCGCTGTCGTCGGGCGGCGCTCGTGGCTCGAACTGAGGGTAGCGCAGGCGGGGGATATCGCCGGCCGTGATGTAGTCCATGACGCTCTGCAGAGTCCGGCCGTACCACCATAGCCGACGGCCGGCCTCGTGGAAGTTCCCGGGAGGCGGACCGTCCTCCTCATACCCGGCAAGCGCCCTCTCACGCCCGATTGATGAAGAAGGCGTCCCAAGTATGCTGGTTATCGGGATGCCGGCCGGGATTCATCCGCCGCTCCGGCGTGAGGTCGAGGTAGTAGTTCCTGATGGCCGCCCGGCGCGCAGTACCCTGAGGGACGGGAGGGACCGGCACGCCGCCGGCGCTTAGGCTCCAGCCGGCGGGGACGCGGTAGCCCGGTGAGCAAGGGTAGTTCGAGGCGCAAAGCTCCTCCACCTGCTGGTAGGTTAGAGTGGGTGCGGTGGAAGCCATGAGAGAGTGATGAGAGATTGTAGAGATGTGATAATGCTGGCCAAGCCGGGCTACATATATGTAGTGAGAAATGGCGGGAAAAATGGGAGCGGGAAGACAGGAGGCGGGAAGAAAGTGGCGGGAAGAAAGAGGCGAGAAGAAATTGGCGGGAAGAAAGAGGCGGGAAGAAAGAGGAGGGAAGACAGGGAAGAACGAGGCGGGAAGAAAGAGGCGGGAAGAAAGAGGCGGGAAGACAGGGAAGAAATGGCGGGAAGAAGAGGAATCCAGAGCTGGTCATCTAATCTTAGTCCCGGCTGGTGGGTGCAACCGGGACTAAAGGTGGTTTTGTATCATCTAATAAAACTGTCGGTGGGATAAGGACATCTGGGTAAGCTTTAGTCCCAGCTGGTGGGTGCAACCGGGACTAAAGGTGGTTTTTGTGTCATCTAAGAAAACCGTCGGTGGGATAAGGATGTTTGGGTAAGCTTTAGTCCCGGCTAGAGGGTGCAACCGTGACTAAAGCTGTCGGCAGGATAAGGACGCGTGGGTGGACGCACTGCTCGATGAGATAAATCATGTAGCGCACGACGCCCTGTCGGAGGAACAAGACAAAGCAGAAGCGGCGCCGTGCCTATAAAAGGAGCATCGATACGCCCTGGCAAGCAGACCAACAAGCCAACCTAGCAGGTAGGGAGAGAGTTTCATCCCCATGGATGGAGTAAAGGGTTGGAAAATCTCCCGTGGCGCAGCTTCTCGAAGATGTCTGATACGTCTCCGACGTATCGATAATTTCTTATGTTCTATGCCATATTATTGATGATACCTACATGTTTTATGCACACTTTATGTCATATTCGTGCATTTTCTGGAACTAACCTATTAACAAGATGCCGAAGTGCCAGTTGCTGTTTTCTGCTGTTTTTGGTTTCAGAAATCCTAGTAACGAAATATTCACGGAGGACGAAACCCACAGAAACCTTCCAGAGCCGCCGCCATCGCGAAGCCAAGATCTGGGGGACAGGAGTCTCTGTTCCGGCACCCTGCCGGAGCGGGGAAGTGCCCTCGGAAGGCTTCTCCATCGACACCGCTGCCATCTCCACCGCCATCTTCATCACCGCTGCTGCTCCCATGAGGAGGGAGTAGTTCTCCATCGAGGCTCGGGGCTGTACCGGTAGCTATGTGGTTCATCTCTCTCCTATGTACTTCAATACAATAATCTCATGAGCTGCCTTACATGATTGAGATTCATATGATGATGCTTGTAATCTAGATGTCACTATGCTAGTCAAGTGAGTTTTACTTATGTGATCTCCGGAGACTCCTTGTCCCACGTGTGTAAAGGTGACAAAGGTGTGCACCGTGTGGGTCTCTTAGGCTATATTTCACGTAATACTTACTCACTGTTATGAATGGCGTAGTGAAGTGCTTATTTATATCTCTTTATGATTGCAATGTGTTTTGTATCACAATTTATCTATGTGCTACTCTAGTGATGTTATTAAAGTAGTTTATTCCTCCTGCACGGTGTATTGGTGACAGTGTGTGCATCCGTGTTAGTACTTGGCATATGCTATGATCATGATCTCTTGTAGATTGTGGAGTTAATTATCATTATGATAGTATTGATGTGATCTATTCCTCCTACATAGTGTGAAGGTGACAGTGTGCATGCTGTGTTAGTACTTGGTTTAGTCGTGTTGATCTTTCTTGCACTCTAAGGTTATTTAAATATGAACATTGAATTGTGGAGCTTGTTAACTCCGGCATTGAGGGTTCGTGTAATCCTACTCAATGTGTTCATCATCCAACAAGAGTGTAGAGTATGCATTTATCTATTCTGTTATGTGATCAAAGTTGAGAGTGTCCACTAGTGAAAGTCTATTCCCTAGGCCTTGTTCCTAAATATCGCTATCGCTGCTTGTTTACCGTTTTATCTGCGTTACTACTCGCTACCATATTACCACCATCAACTACACGCCAAACAAGCTATTTTCTCGCACCGTTACTACTCGCTCGCATTTATTCATACCACCTGTATTTCACTATCTCTTCGCCGAACTAGTGCACCTATTAGGTGTGTTGGGGACACAAAAGACTTCTTGCTTTGTGGTTGCGGGGTTGCATGAGAGGGATATCTTTGACCTCTTCCTCCCCGAGTTCGATAAACCTTGGGTGATCCACTTAAGGGAAACTTGCTGCTGTTCTACAAACCTCTCGCTCTTGGAGGCCCAACACTGTCTACAAGAATAGAAGCTCCCGTAGACATCAAGCACTTTTCTCGGCGACGTTGTCGGGAGATCAAGACACGCCGCAAGGGGAGTCTCCACTTCTCAATCTCTTTACTTTGTTTTTGTCTTGCTTTATTTTATTTACTACTTTGTTTGCTGCATTATATCAAAACACAAAAAAATTAGTTGCTAGCTTTACTTTATTTACTGTCTTGTTCTCTATATCAAAAACACAAAAAAATTAGTTTACTTGCATTTACTTTATCTAGTTTGCTTTATTTACTACTGCTAAAATGGCTACCCCTGAAAATACTAAGTTGTGTGACTTCACTAGCACAAATAATAATGATTTCCTATGCACACCTATTGCTCCACCTGCTACTACAGCAGAATTCTTTGAAATTAAACTTGCTTTACTAAATCTTGTTATGCGAGAGCAATTTTCTGGTGTTAGTTCTGATGATGCTGCTGCCCATCTCAATAATTTTGTTGAACTATGTGAAATGCAAAAGTATAAAGATGTAGATGGTGATATTATAAAATTAAAATTGTTCCCTTTCTCATTAAGAGGAAGAGCTAAAGATTGGTTGCTATCTCTGCCTAAGAATAGTATTGATTCCTGGACTAAATGCAAGGATGCTTTTATTGGTAGATATTATCCACCTGCTAAAATTATATCTTTGAGGAGTAGCATAATGAATTTTAAACAATTGGATAATGAACATGTTGCTCAAGCTTGGGAAAGAATGAAATCTCTGGTTAAAAATTGCCCAACCCATGGATCGACTACTTGGATGATCATCCAGACCTTCTATGCGTGACTAAATTTTTCTTCGCGGAATTTATTGGATTCAGCTGCTGGAGGTACCTTTATGTCCATCACTCTTGGTGAAGCAACAAAGCTTCTTGATAATATGATGATTAATTACTCCGAATGGCACACGGAAAGAGCTCCACAAGGTAAGAAGGTAAATTCCGTTGAAGAATCCTCTTCCTTGAATGATAAGGTTGATGCTATTATGTCTATGCTTGCGAATGATAGGACTAATGTTGATCCTAATAATGTTTCGTTAGCTTCATTGGTTGCCCAAGAAGAACATGTTGATGTAAACTTCATTAAAAATAATAATTTCAACAACAATGCTTATCGGAACAATTCTAGTAATAACTATAGGCCATATCCTTATAATAATGGTAACGGTTATGCTAATTCTTATGGGAATTCTTACAACAATAATAGGAATACACCCCCTGGACTTGAAGCCATGCTTAAAGAATTTATTAGTACACAAACTGCTTTTAACAAATCTGTTGAGGAAAAGCTCAATAAAATTGATATTCTTGTTTCTAGAGTTGATAGTCTTGCCTCCGATGTTGATCTTTTGAAATCGAAAGTTATGCCTAATAGGGATATTGAAAATAAAATTGTTACTACAGCAAATGCCATCCAAGTTAGAATTAATGAGAATATAAGATTAATGGCTGAACTGCGTGCTAGGTGCGATAGAGAAGAAAATGAAAAACTAGCTAAAGAGGAGAATGTAGCTAAAGTTTGGACTATTACCACCACTAGCAATGCTAATTCTTCACATGTTGCTGCACCTCGTACTATCAATGGTAAAATAATTGGTGTTGGCAATGTTTCTACTCCTAGTGCAAAGCGCGCAAAATTATCTGAAACTGCTAAAACTGCTGAAACTGCTTGTGATAAAACTGCTGAAATTTTTTCCAACCTTGGGGATGATAACCCCATTGCTTTAGATTGTAATGATTTAGATTTTGATGATTGCCACATCTCTGAAGTTATAAAGTTCTTGCAAAAACTTGCTAAGAGTCCCAATGCTAGCGCTGTAAACTTGACTTTCACAAAACATATTACAAATGCTCTCATAAAAGCTAGAGAAGAGAAACTAAAACTTGAAACTTCTATTCCTAGAAAACTAGAGGATGGTTGGGAGCCCATCATTAAAATGAGAGTCAAAAATTTTGATTGTAATGCTTTATGTGATCTTGGTGCAAGTATTTCTGTTATGCCTAAAAAAGTCTATGATATGCTTGACTTGCCACCATTGAAAAATTGTTATCTGGATGTTAATCTCGCCGATAATGCTAAAAAGAAACCTTTGGGGAGAGTTGATAATGTTCATATTATGGTTAACAATAACCTTGTCCCCGTTGATTTTGTTGTCTTGGATATTGAATGCAATGCATCTTGCCCCATTATATTGGGAAGACCTTTTCTTCGAACCGTTGGTGCTACTATTGATATGAAGGAAGGTAATATTAAATATCAATTTCCTCTCAAGAAAGGTATAGAACACTTCCCTAGAAAGAGAATGAAGTTACCTTATGATTCTATTATTAGAACAAATTATGATGTTGATGCTTCATCCTTTGATGTTACTTGATATACACTTTCTGCGCCTAGCTGAAAGGCGTTAAAGAAAAGCGCTTATGGGAGACAACCCATATTTTTACTACAGTATTTTTGTTTTATATTTGTGTCTTGGAAGTTGTTTACTACTGTAGCAACCTCTCCTTATCTTAGTTTTATGTTTTGTTATGCCAAGTAAAGTCTTTGATAGTAAAGTAAGTACTAGATTTGGATTACTGCGCAGTTCCAGATTTCTTTGCTGTCACGAATCTGGGTCTACCTCCCTGTAGGTAGCTCAGAAAATTAAGCCAATTTACGTGCATGATCCTCAGATATGTACGCAACTTTCATTCAATTTGAGCATTTTCATTTGAGCAAGTCTGGTGGCCTAATAAAATCCATCTTTACGGACTGTTCTGTTTTGACAGATTCTGCCTTTTATTTTGCATTGCCTCTTTTGCTATGTTGGATGAATTTCTTTGATCCATTAATGTCCAGTAGCTTTATGCAATGTCCAGAAGTGTTAAGAATGATTGTGTCACCTCTGAACATGTGAATTTTTATTATGCACTAACCCTCTAATGAGTTTTTTCGAGTTTGGTGTGGAGGAAGTTTTCAAGGATCAAGAGAGGAGTATGATGCAATATGATCAAGGAGAGTGAAAGCTCTAAGCTTGGGGATGCCCCGGTGGTTCACCCCTGCATATTCTAAGAAGTCTCAAGCGTCTAAGCTTGGGGATGCCCAAGGCATCCCCTTCTTCATCGACAACATTATCAGGTTCCTCCCCGAAACTATATTTTTATTCCGTCACATCTTATGTACTTTGCTTGGAGCGTCGGTTTGTTTTTGTTTTTTGTTTTGTTTGAATAAAATGGATCCTAGCATTCACTTTATGGGAGAGAGACACGCTCCGCTGTAGCATATGGACAAATATGTCCTTAGGCTCTACTCATAGTATTCATGGCGAAGTTTCTTCTTCGTTAATTTGTTATATGGTTGGAATTGGAAAATGCTACATGTAGTAACTCTAAAATGTCTTGGATAATTTGATACTTGGCAATTGTTGTGCTCATGTTTAAGCTCTTGCATCATATACTTTGCACCTATTAATGAAGAAACACTTAGAGCTTGCTAATTTGGTTTGCATATTTGGTTTCTCTAGAGTCTAGATAACATCTAGTATTGAGTTTTGAACAACAAGGAAGACGGTATGGAGTCTTATAATGTTTACAATATGTCTTTTATGTGAGTTTTGCTGTACCGTTCATCCTTGTGTTTGTTTCAAATAACCTTGCTAGCCTAAACCTTGTATCGAGAGGGAATACTTCTCATGCATCCAAAATACTTGAGCCAACCACTATGCCATTTGTGTCCACCATACCTACCTACTACATGGTATTTATCCGCCATTCCAAAGTAAATTGCTTGAGTGCTACCTTTAAAGTTCCATCATTCAACTTTGCAATATATAGCTCATGGGACAAATAGCTTAAAAACTATTGTGGTATTGAATATGTACTTATGCACTTTATCTCTTATTAAGTTGCTTGTTGTGCGATAACCATGTTCCTGGGGACGCCATCAACTACTCTTTGTTGAATATCATGTGAGTTGCTATGCATGTCCGTCTTGTCTCGAAGTAAGAGAGATCTACCACCTTTATGGTTGGAGCATGCATATTGTTAGAGAAGAACATTGGGCCGCTAACTAAAGCCATGATTCATGGTGGAAGTTTCGGTTTTGGACATATATCCTCAATCTCATATGAGAATAATAATTGTTGCCACATGCTTATGCATTAAAGAGGAGTCCATTATCTCGTTGTCCATGTTGTCCCGGTATGGATGTCTAAGTTGAGAATAATCAAATGCGAGAAATCCAAAATGCGAGCTTTCTCCTTAGACCTTTGTACGAGCGGCATGGAGGTACCCCATTGTGACACTTGGT
>NC_061512.1:192425736-192459883 GCF_022539505.1 Lolium rigidum | reverse complement strand
ATAGTTCTTACTGATAGACTTGCCACTCAAATGGTGGGTCACAGCTACCTGTTTTGCTTCTTCGCAGTTCAAATTTTAGTGCAACCTACATGATATTGATCAAGTTAAGATTTGCATAAATTAAGAACAAACTCGGCATCCATCAAGATAAGACAGTCAGGCATCAGATGGAACCCCCTTGCTTGGACCTCCAAGAGTAACATGTAACATAGACCTTGCTAGAGCCACCTTGACTTAATAGGTACTTATGCGGGTGATTAACTTTGTAAACCTATCTAATTTACATGTAGATGTCGTTCATGTTAAAAAAAAATTGTCCGTCCAATACTTAGTGTGTTTGTTGTTTGCCGTATTTCCTTCGCATTTCTAGCCATTTCATTAGTTAACACTAAAATTTTTGTAGCATGGAAGGTGGAGAAAGTTCTTCACATTTACCTGGTCGATTTGATCATGCCGTGTAGGCTAGGTTCAAATCGTATACAACCATGGAGTTTGACATGACCGTGGCTGCCAATTGGAAAATTAACGAGTAATAATACTCAGCAATCGCTAACTTTTAATTGTCCTTGGAGGACATCGGAAAAAAATACTCTACATCTGAATTTATATAAATTTGCGATATATTTTTTGGGACGGAGTACAATATTACAACCATATGTTCAACAATATGTGAACTACAAAAATTAGAATGCACGTCTGCTCCTCTAAATATCATGCTGATACATTTATTAGCCTACCAATGTTCCAAGTACACAAAAGAAATCATATCACCTTTTTCATACAAATTTCCACCGCAAGCACGGGGCATTCTTCTAGTTATTACCGTATATCTCAGCAGCTTCTCATTCCAAACCCAACATTTATTGGGCAAAAACAGACACAGGAACGATAACGCGCGCAGTGAAATGCAGTCCCGCTTCGTCATCAGATGCATGGGTACAATTCTTTGAAGCAGCAGAATGTTGCTACCAATCTGAAAATACTACTCTGTCGATCGCCAAAAATCCAAAATGACCCCATTGTAGGTTCAGTTTTGGGTTCGAAACTGACTGGATTACGACAGTTGCTCAGCTCTTTTCAATGATTAGTCTAAATTAAATCACCACAATCTTGTGAGGCGAACGGTAACACATCTTCTTCACATCGGGGAGCACATAAATACACCCGCATTCTCTCGTATTTCTGATCTCTCTATCCAGATGCTTTTGACATGCCACTGGATGAGTCGTTGAGATATTGAAGATAGACAAAGTGTAGCCCAGCCGACTGACGGCACCCTCCTGTGAGTGATGTCTGAAATTTGGTATGTACTGATGGATAGTGAGATGCTCTGTGAATGTAGATTTCGTTATTAGCTCCCACGAGAAGATAGGAATATCTCTGCAGTTTCTCATGTTCCAAACCCAGCAATTTTCCCCGAAAACAGAATAGAGAAACGAGCAGGCATCCGGTGGAACGCCGTCCCATTTAGCCATCGGATGAAATGCAACAAGATACTATTAAGACTTGCTACAAGCTTCTGAAACCTAGTAATACAGATGTTCATTTTTCCCATAGATCGATTCCATGTCAGAATTTTTGCAAGGCTTGACATTGGAGCGTTTTCCTTGAAAGGGAAGCGTTGTGAAACACTCTGAAGTCACTTTGTCTCGTACCGAAAAGGAAAAAAAGCAACGGCTCTTGATAATTGCGTCGAGCCAGGACTAATTAAACAGCAAGTTGGCCCAACGACCTACGTACGCGAGCATTACTATCTACTAGTAAGTTGGGCCTGATCACCCGGGTTAATAGCCGATTGGAAATTCACGATTCAGCAGAAAACTAATAATGCTGGTACTGAAGCGAAATGGACACGTAATTGACGAAATAAAGGATGCTATTCACGAATCGGTTGTTACCTGCAGTTTAGCACCAGTCAACAGCACGGTCCGTCGCGGTGGCGGTGTCATGGTACAGTGGAGCAGTACTAATCTGTAGTAGTCGCGTGGTTAGCTCGCTAATGAGCTGTCGTTGTTAAGCTCGCGTAGGAGATCTTCGGTTAAAATGGATGCAGATACATAGCCACACAATTACACACACGGATGATTACCAATCAGCAAAATATTGGCACCACTCTAATTTTTTTACTATTAAATTACAATAGCTGGCTGCCTGGTGTCACAAACAGACTAAAAAGTCTTTTTCTAGACCCAACATGACAAAGAGTTTATTTCCTCCCGGGCCCAAAGTGCGCCCTCCAGTGCTAATTTTCTTCCAGGAAGGAAACTTTTCGTACGTTCCACAAGTAGATGACTTTTCATGTATCCTAATCAGAACCGAGTCCTTGGCCTTCTACAAGGCTTTAAATATGTGAAGTCGAATACAAAAGATTCGTGCCAGGGAAACACTACAGGGTAACACTAAAGAGTCAAGACTCAAGAGCAACCTGCAGATAAACAACAGCAGTGGCATCAGCTGCCAGCGCACACACGCGGATGGAAATATGTTAAAACTACCGTGGCGGCACGCTGGCCAAGCGACACGTCGCACATGCCGCCGTAGCCGGTGGCGGCAGGACTTGCCGCCATGAGTGGTGGCGGCACGTTGGGTAGCTTCGCCCGCGACGCCAGGTGGTGGGCTCTGCCGCCACTGGCTGTGCCGCCGCAGCGGGTGGCGGCAGGGCCCACCACCCGGTGTTTGTCCAACGTGCCGCCACCACTCACGGCGGCAAGTCCTGCCACCACCGGCTATGGCGGCATGTGCGACGTGTCGCTTGGCCAGCGTGCCGCCACGGTAGTTTTGACATTTACACTCAGCGGTGGTCTTTTTTTTGGCATTTCACTGGGCAGGTGGTCTGATCTGTCAAAATTTCATGGAAATGATACAAGGCGGACGAGGCGGCCGTGGCCGTTGGTCCACGACGAGGCCGTGCAGAGGTGCGCGCGGGACTATCCTGGGCGCCCTTCCGTTGGCGCTGGAGACACGACGCGCGGGACGAGGCCGGAGGAGCAGCAGCAGGTGGTTGCGGGCGGCGGGCTCGCGGCACGACGCATAAAGGTTGGGGAAGAGGGCGTTGCGGGCGTCGGGGCTCTGCTGGGCGGCTCACGAGAGGAGGCGGGGTGCACGAGGGCGAACGGCGGCCGGAGCCGGGAAGAGGGCGACGCAGGGGAGGCGACCGGCGACGGGCGAGCGGGTATCGACGGGGCGACGCGGAGGGGAGGAACCAGGGCCGGCGAGCGAGCAAGGTAGGGGCGATCGAGCCGGCGCTCGCTCCTGGCGATTTTTTTAAATAATACACTTTTCAATATTACTTCCAGAAATAATATTAGTTTTTCATCTTTTACAAGAATAATACACCGTCGGGGCTCGCGAACCCGAAATTGTAAAATCGGGGTTGAGGAACCCGAAGCGGAGGGAATCTGGCGGACAAGGCCAAAGTCGGGGTCCTGCTGCCCGAGTCGACGCTGTCGGCCACGTGCGGGCGTTGTCGGGCTGTCTCCTGGCCAGGAGCAGGCCGTGTCGGGGAGAGCCATCCCGAGGCGATGGATTCCGCGCCCGTGACCCCAAGTCGGGTTGCCTGTCGCCGAATCGCTGGCGCATTAAATTCGCCCGAGCGCGCTGCTGCCTCGAGTCTCTTCTTCCTCCTCCTGCTCTCAGTTCATCAGCTCTCTCTCTCGTTTGCTCTCATCCCAGCAGCATTTTCTCTCATTTATGAGCGATTTGTCCATCCATTTGTTGTAGTTTTACCACCAAATGCTGTAGAATCACCTGATCTATAGATGGGTTAGTTTTTGAGGCGTTTTGGTGGAGGTGCTGGTGGTGCTACTGGTGGTGGTGGTGGTGGTGGAGCTGGTGGTGGTGGTGCACCTGCAACTGCTGCGTGGTGGAGGAGCTGAGCTGCTGACGGAGGTGTTTGGCACGCTTGAAGGGTAAACCCTAATTCTTATATTATATGGTGTAATCATGCATGTTGCGTTCGCTAGCTCCGCAAATTAGTTACTGAAATATGTACCGGTAGAAAGTATTTATTTAGGACAGTAGGTGCTAGATTTTTAGTTATTTCAGAGTGTAGGTGCTAGATTTTTTTGACGAGTCTGTAATTTGTATAGGTGAGCAGATATGTCAGATAGAGTAAAACTTGTTGTTTACTTCGGTAACGTCACGGTCCGAACAACTCCGATGGGAGCTGATCTGAGCGAGTTTCAGTATGAGGAGTTGCATCTGTCAAACCCAAAAACATGGCGAGTTAGTCAGTTGAAGGAGTGGTTGACCGTGAATTTCGGTCTTAATCCCGACGCATACACTGTTGGTGTGCATGCTTTGTGGAGCAGCTCAAGTACCCAAGTTTTCTGGCGGTTGAAGCCGATTGAGCGGACCTCTCAGTGGGTGCACTGGTTAGAAGCGTGCGAGCGCAGGGGAACTCACCCCATCGCCTTAATGCTTCCCGAGGCGAAGGAGGTGAATTCGCAGGAAGGCGAGGGTGAGTTCCATCCAGGCCAGAGCAATCAAAGTTATGATGCTGGAAGCAGCAGTTTCCAATCCGGGCAGAGTAGCCATGCAGCTGGTGGTCATGATGTTAGTGCTGAGGTTGATAGCGAGGAAGAAGAAGAAGAACATATCCAGAACATGATGGGCGAGGAAGACGAGGATGGAGTGGAGGATGAGCTTGACTCAGATGAATCCGGTGGATCCGATAATTCAGATGACAATGAGGAGGAGGAACCGATCCCCTCTTCTTGGAACCATGATTTGTCGAAGGCAATGATAGTGGATGACCGGCATGATTCTGCCTGGGAGTACAGCATGAACACCATCTCAATTGGTGCTAGATATGCTGACAAGAAACATCTGCAGAAAGAAATCACTCACTGGGAAATGAACACGCAAAGGGTATTCAGAAGCACCGTTTCAAGTCAGGAATTCTTGACAGTGGTGTGCAGCAATGCTATGCTAGATGTCCAGCAAGGGTGCTTGGGTACTGTCCGAAGTATGACACAACATGAGTTGTGAGCGACTTCGTGCCGCACACCTGTGTCCTTAAGAGTATGCTGAAGGAACACCGAAACCTTACATCCACTCTGCTTGCTCGCCTGTTCTACAATGAAATTGTAGAGAATACAGCGATGGGGGTTAAAGCCATCCAGAAAAGAGTTCACCTTCAATATAAGTATGTAATTTCATATGGCAAGGCATGGAGGGCTAAACAGACGGCACTGGAGAACAGATTCGGGACATTCCTAGATGCCTATGACGGTGTCGTCCGTCTCCTCCAGAGTTTGAAGGACCGGAATCCGGGCACCCATGTGGACATATAAGACTTTGTGATACCAGAGTTCCCTAATGCCAGGGTTCTGCACAGGGTGTTTTTCGCATTCAACATATGCATCGAGGCTTTCATGCACTGTCGTTTGGTGATGTGTGTAGATGGAACTTTTCTGACTGGCAGGTACAGGGGTCAGATTCTGACAACAATTGGAGTGGACGGCAACAATCGAATTGTGCCTCTCGCATTTGCATTTGTTGAGAGCGAGAACACTGCTAGCTGGTTATTGTTCTTCAGGGAGTTAAAAAAATCGATAGTGAAAGCTCGACCAAATGTGTGCGTGCTCCACGATAGGCATGCAGGTATACTTGCGGCTATCAAGACGCTGAAAGAAGCCGGACCTGATGAAGAGACGCCACGGCAGGACATGCAGAGTAGGTGGTGCATGCGCCACCTGGGGACTGATACGTCCAAAACGTATCTACTTTCCCGAACACTTTTGCTATTGTTTTGCCTCTAATTTGTGTATTTTGGATGCAACTAACACGGACTAACGCTGTTTTCAGCAGAACTGTTACGGTGTCTCGTTTTTGTGCGAAATCCAACTTTCGGGAAAAACCTCGGGATTTTGACGAAGGCCCTATTTTCCCGAATGCGACGGAGCCAGAAGGACAAATCAAGTGGAGGCCCGAGGGCCCCACACCATAAGGCGGCGCGGCCTAGGGGGGCCCGCGCGGCCCTATGGTGTGGCCCCCTCGGCCGGCCTCCGACGCCCTCCTTCGGACTACTTATTGGCCTCGACCTAAAAACGCACGGTGAGAAGTCGAAGTCGCCAGAAACCCTCCAGAACGCCGCCACATCGCGAAACTCCGTCTCGGGAGCCAGAAGTCTCCGTTCTGGCACTCCGCCGGGACGGGGAAGTGGAGGAGATCATCGCCATCATCACCGCCAACGCCTCTACATCAACCAGCCATGTTTCCCCCATCCATGTGTGAGTAATTCCCCCGCTGTAGGCTGAAGGGGATGGTAGGGATTGGATGAGATTGGTCATGTAATAGCATAAGATTGTTAGGGCATAGTGCCTAGTGTCCGTAATTGGTACTTTGATGATATTGTTGCAACTTGTTATGCTTAATGCTTGTCACTAGGGCCCGAGTGCCATGATCTCAGATCTGAACATGTTATTGTTTTATCATGATATTCATTGTTTATGGTCTTACCTGCAAGTTGTATACACATGTCGCTGTCCGGAACCAATGGCCCCGAAGTGACGAAATCGGGACAACCGGAGGGAATGGTAGTGATGTGAGGATCACATGTGTTCATGGAGTGTTAATGCTTTGCTCCGGTACTCTATTAAAAGGAGTACCTTAATATCCAGATAGTTTCCCTAGAGGCCCGGCTGCCACCGGCTGGTAGGACAAAAGATGTTGTGCAAGTTTCTCATTGCGAGCACGTACGACTATAATTGGAACACATGCCTATTGATTGCTTTGTACTTGGACACCGTTTTATTATTATCTCGCAAATGCCCTACTATGATTGTTACATGAGTTTCTCTCATCCATACAACGCCCGACATCCGTCCTCGTGCCTACTGATATTTTAATCCTGCTGTTTACTAAAATCACTACTGCTGTCTTTGTTACTCTGCTGCTTGTTATTTTACTACTGCTACTTGCTATAAAACTGTTACTACTGATAAACTCTTGCGAGCAAGTCTGTTTCCAGGTGCAGCTGAATTGACAACTCCGCTGTTAAGGCTTTCAAGTATTCTTTGTCTCCCCTTGTGTCGAATCAATAAATTGGGTTTTACTTTGCGATCCCCTATACTTGTGGGTCATCAAGACTATTTTCTGGCGCCGTTGCCGGGGAGCATAGCTTTATTTGGAAGTTCACTTGGATTGATATTGTTCGCTGCAAATTCTCCATCATGGGTAAACCTCGCGATACTAAGGTCGCCATATTACCATCCACTACAAGAAAAGGTACAACTCTGAGTACCTCTGCTGCTCTTGATTCACCATCTGTGATTGATAAACTTGTTTCACCGCCACATGCTTCACTTGCTGGTACTTCTGCTGAATCTGAAAACTCTCATAATATTGATAATATTTCTGCTGTGCTTGATGATAGTGGTTCGTTAGGATCTTTTCTAGATGCTACAATTGCTAGGTCTAGACAAATTGAAAATACTGAAACTCCTAATGAAAATGTTGTTACACCTGTTAATTCACCTGAGTCTGTTGAATACTCTAGTGATGATCTTGATGAAGATTATGTGGAACTTGATGATGATTTTATTGAAAAATGCAATGCTACTACTGATGCAAGAAAAATTAAAAAGTTGCTTGCGAACATGCTTGTTAGATATAAAGCTGTCTCCTGATCCTAAATTTGCCACATCTCCTATAAACATTAAGGATAAAGATTATGATTTTTCTCTTGATCTATCTCATATAGCTATTGTTGAGAAAACACCCTTTTGTGGTGCTTGAAAAAGAAAGTGCTTCGTTGAACACATGATTGAGTTATCTACTACGAGTAGTTTGTTTTCTGATGATGTTAAGAAGCGTACTTACTTTGTTGCTAAAATCTTTCCATTCTCATTAAAGGATAACGCTAAAACTTGGTATAATAGTTTGCCACCTAATTCTATTAAAAGTCCAAAAGAATTGCTTGATGTTTTCTTCCGTAAATACTTTCCTGCTAGTGCTCAACATGTTGCTTTGCAGAGAATTTATAATTTTGACCAGGAAGATGGAGAGAAATTGCCTGAGGCTTGGGCGAGATTTTGCTCTCTTATTAGAGCTCGGCCTGACCATGATTTGGAAAAGCATGATTTACTTGATATATTTTATAGTGGACTAACCATTGAGTCTAGGGCATACCTGGATAGTTGTGTTGGTTGTGTTTTCAGGAAAAGAACTCCAGACGACGCTGAAGAATTATTGGCTAAAATAGGCCGGAATCATGATGATTGGACTACGCTCGAACCAACTCCAACGCCAATATTGAAGAAGAGGGGTTTAATTAAATTGAATGATGAAGATATGAGGGAAGCCAAGAAGTCTCTCAAGGAGAAAGGTATTAAATCTGAAGATGTGAAGAATCTTCCTCCCATAGAAGATATATGTGAGATAATTCCCCCTTCATCCATGATTGAGGTAAATTCCCTTCGACGCTTTACTAGGGAAGATATTCCGTATTCAAAACCTCCTGCGCAATGCTTAGATGAGTTTGATAATTATATTGTTAAGCAAGAAAATTTTAATATGAGAGTAGAGAATCATCTAATGGAAAATTCTCAAGCTATTAGTGAATTGCATGATATTGTGGAGAGAACCTCCAATGCCGTTAAGATGCTTGTTAAACATTTTCATATGGTTCAAACTCAAATTGATCAACTCACTAAAGTGCAAAATGACTTGTTGGGAAATAATTCTAAAGAAAAACATGCTTATGAAGTAACAACTAGAGGTGGTGTTTCTACTCAGGATCCTCTATATCCTGAAGGACATCCCAAAAGAGTTGAACAAGATTCTCAACGAACTAAAACTAGTGCTCAATCTAAGAAAAAGAAAAAGAAACATAAGAATGTTGTAGAATCCTCTGAACCTGTTAATGATCCTAATAGTATTTCTATTTACGATGCTTGAAACTGAAAGTGGTAATGAACATGATAAAGATAATGATAAGAATGATACTCCTGATAAAGAAGAGGTTGAAGAAGAACCCGAAAAGCATGCTAAAAATAAAAAGTACACTAAAGAAGATTTTATTGCTGAGAAACATGGTAATGAAAGAGAACCTTGGGTTCAAAAGCAAATGCCTTTTCCTGCTAAGAAACTAAAATCAAAGGAAGAAGAACACTATAATAAATTTTGTGATTGGATGAAACCTTTATTCTTGCAAATCCCTTTGATCGATGCTATTAAATTGCCTCCTTATTCAAAGTATATGAAAGATATTGTTACTAACAAAAGGAAAATCCCCAATGAGGAAATTTCCACTATGCTTGCTAATTACTCTTTCAATGGCAAAGTTCCAAAGAAGTTGGGCGACCCAGGTATACCTACTATTCCTTGTTCTATTAAGAATAATTATGTTAAAAACTGCTCTATGTGACTTGGGATCCGGTGTTAGTGTTATGCCTTTTTCTCTTTATAAGAGACTTTACTTAGATAAGTTGATACCTACTGATATATCTTTGCAAATGGCTGATAAATCTACTGCTATTCCTGTTGGTATATGTGAGGATGTTCCTGTTCAAGTTACTGATAATTGCTTGATATTAACTGATTTTGTTGTGTTGGAAATGCCTGAAGATGATAATATGTCTATTATTCTTGGGAGACCTTTTCTTAACACCGCGAGGGCTGTTATTGATTGCAATAAAGGAAAGGTTACTTTCAATGTTGATGATAAGGAGCACACCGTCTATTTCCCCAAGAGGATTGAAAAAGCGTGCGGAGTTAATACTATTTCTAATGTGAGAACTATCAAAGTTGGAACTATCGATTGTCCTATATATGAGCCTAAAGAAGAATATCAAACTCTTATGATTGGATCCATATCAATACAATTCAAGGTAACATGATTGATTTGAGGTTTATTTCTTCTTATGCTATGTAAAATTTATTTGGTGGCAAGACTTGATCAACCTTGTTAACAAATACTTTTTATATGCATAGAGGAGGTAAACAACAACTCTTTCTTCCTCCACTTGCTCTAGTTGCTGTAGCACTTTTATTTTTCAAAGTTCCTTAGTTAATTGGAGATTTCAAAATTTTTCCTGGCCAGTAATAATAAACTTAATACCCAGAAATGTGCATATTTCAAAGTTTTCAAAAATTCGCAAAAATTACACCGTTGGTCCTATTTTTCGACGAGGCACCTGGGAGCACCTGGGGATGACCAGTGGGGCACCCCAGGGTGGCACCCACAGGCCGGCGCGGCCAGCAAGGGGGGCGCGCCACCCTGGTGTGTGGGCCCCCCTTTAACCCACTTTAGCATCTCTCCCTCTCACACTCTTTTCTCTCCCGAAAAAATCGACACCAGCTTCCTCTCACTCGTGTTTTTGCTCAAGAACTCCAGATTTTTCGATCTCTTTGCTCAGCCCAGATTTCTGTCTGAAATTTGGCACATTTGCTGTCCGGTATGTGACTCCTCCGCCTATCCAAGTAGAATTTTGTTTGGTTGAGTATATCTTGAATATTTTGCTGCTGTAGGTAACATGTTTAGTGAGCTTGCATGCTTGTTCTAAGTGGTAGAAATTAGTTTTGATGCATGATTAGTACTCTAGCAAGTTCCTATGGTAGTTTCCCCTTGATTATATGTCACCAAATCAAATTTTATATCACTTGTTGAAAATTTCAGAAAAGAGATGAAGAAGTTCAACTTTGGAGAATTTTTCAAGAAAGGAACAACCAGCACCGGGAGGCCTTCTAGGACCGCCACCCAAATTAGGCGATCGTACAATGAGGATATCATCGCGCCTAGCTTCGCGCCCGAAGAGGACAATGGGGCTCCTAATGCTTCATCCTTCCCATGTTATGATTTTCTGACAAATGCAGGGATACTGGATGATTTCTTCACCCTTGTCAACAAGGCGGGCTTAGCCACTGATACGTCTCCGACGTATCGATAATTTCTTATGTTCCATGCCACATTATTGATGATATCTACATGTTTTATGCACACTTTATGTCATATTCGTGCATTTTCTGGAACTAACCTATTAACAAGATGCCGAAGTGCCGGTTCTGTTTTCTCGCTGTTTTTGGTTTCAGAAATCCTAGTAACGAAATATTCTCGGAATTGGACGAAACAAAGACCCAGGGGCCTATTTTTCCACGGAGCTTCCAGAAGACCGAAGAACATACGAAGTGGGGCCACGAGGTGGCGACACCACAAGGCGGCGCGGCCAAGGGGGCCCGCGCCGCCCTATGGTGTGGCCCCCTCGTCTGGCCCCCACTCGCCCTTCCGCCTACTTAAAGCCTCCGTCGCGAAACCCCCGAGGCGAAAAATCACGATACGGAAAACCTTCCGAGCCGCCGCCATCGCGAAGCCAAGATCCGGGGGACAGGAGTCTCCGTTCCGGCACCCTGCCGGAGCAGGGAAGTGCCCCCGAAGGCTTCTCCATCGACACCGCTGCCATCTCCACCGCCATCTTCATCACCGCTGCTGCTCCCATGAGGAGGGAGTAGTTCTCCATCGAGGCTCGGGGCTGTACCGGTAGCTATGTGGTTCATCTCTCTCCTATGTGCTTCAATACAATAATCTCATGAGCTGCCTTACATGATTGAGATTCATATGATGATGCTTGTAATCTAGATGTCATTGTGCTAGTCAAGTGAGTTTTACTTATGTGATCTCCGGAGACTCCTTGTCCCACGTGTGTAAAGGTGACAAGTGTGTGCACCGTGTGGGTCTCTTAGGCTGTATTTCACGGAATACTTATTCACCTGTTGAATGGCATAGTGAGGTGCTTATTTATATCTCTTTATGATTGCAATGTGTTTGTATCACAATTTATCTATGTGCTACTCTAGCAATGTTATTAAAGTAGTTTTATTCCTCCTCGCACGTGTGCAAAGGTGACGAGTGTGCACCGTGTTAGTACTTGGTTTATGCTATGATCATGATCTCTTGTAGGTTGCGAAGTTAACTATTGCTATGATAATATTGATGTGATCTATTCCTCCTACATATGCATGAAGGTGACGAGTGTGCATGCTATGCTAGTACTTGGTTTAGTCTTTTGATCTATCTTACACTAAAGGTTACTAAAATATGAGCATTATTGTGGAGCTTGTTAACTCCGGCATTGAGGGTTCGTGTAATCCTACGCAATGTGCTCATCATCCAACAAGAGTGTAGAGTATGCATTTATCTGTTCTGTTATGTGATCAATGTTGAGAGTGTCCACTAGTGAAAGTGTAATCCCTAGGCCTTGTTCCTAAATATCGCTATCGCTGCTTGTTTACTTGTTTTACTTGCGTTACTACTCTGCTGCGTTACTACTGCTTGTTTACTATCCTGGGCAAAGCACTTTTCTGGTGCTGTTGCTACTACTTATTCATACCACCTGTATTTCACTATCTCTTCGCCGAACTAGTGCACCTATTAGGTGTGTTGGGGACACAAGAGACTTCTTGCTTTGTGGTTGCAGGGTTGCATGAGAGGGATATATTTGACCTCTTCCTCCCTGAGTTCGATAAACCTTGGGTAATCCACTTAAGGGAAACTTGCTGCTGTTCTACAAACCTCTGCTCTTGGAGGCCCAACACTGTCTACAAGAATAGAAGCTCCCGTAGACATCAGCCACCTACGTGGGAGATGAAAGGGAGCAATACTACATGCTCACCAAAATCTTCGTCGAGAGCTTCAAGTTCCAAAACACGCAATATGAGCCGACAGTTGCATTCAAGATCTATGGTAATCCTGTTACTATGGATTTGAAAGAATTTTGTCGTGCATTGGATATTGCCCTGTAGGTACAGCAAGGAGGATTGATGACAACCCCGGGACTTGTTGGAGCTTTATCGAGGGATCACCAATGATGATTGTCGCACCATTCAGCGTGGCAAGATAAGGAACATTTAACTCCCCGCCATTAAATATTTTGCATATTACATTGCTACTAGCATTCTTGGTAGGGAGAACACTAGCAATATTTCTAGTTACCATCTTGCTTTCTTGAATATTGCACTTACTGGACGGACATCTTATCATCTTGGTTCTCTTATTGCTCGCCGCCTCGTCTAACGAGGGGCCTATTTTTGGAGGAACTATTGCATTGCGCGTTTTAACACATTTAAGACTTCCTATTGATCCTAATGATGTGCCATTAACCCCTAGGAGGCTTGATATCGCTGCTATGAAAAGCCATCATTTTGTTACCACTGATTCCACTTTAGATAATATGGTCTATAGAATGTTGTTTGCTGACGGGGATGAGAAAGAAATCCCTCTTCCCCAGCCAGGTTTGTTCTGTATTGACAGGCAACCATGGTCGCGCACTAAGGAGGAGGTGGATGAACATATGAAGATACAAGATTTCCACCAGCAGCATGACTCCGAGGACGCCGAGCCCTCCTACGACTACACCGTCACGTATCCGGGTGCTTCTTCTAGCACATACCCGGAAGATGATCCATCTTCGTCGTACTACGGAGATACTACCTCATGGGGTCGATGGGATTGAACTCCACTTAGGCCAAAAGCCTAAGCTTGGGGAGAGGTATACCGGCATCACTCATTCTTTGCATATTATGGTTGCTGGATAGTTGTACATACTTGTTTAGTCTCTTTAAGTGGTTTTCTAATGAGAGGGAGATGATATTTGGGGAAGTGCTGCCTGAAAACAGATTCTGGACTGTTACTAGAAAAATTCGTGCGCACAGCCAGAACGTTATTTTGAGCTGCCAATTTTTGTGCAGGTTCCCCAGGTTGTTATCTAACTTTCATTAGTTGAAGACTTTTCGAGCTGAGCAACGTAAGATTTTTGTAAAAATCGATTTCTGTACTGCTGTCAGGTTTTGGCAGATTTCTGCCATCTCGCTTTTCTGTGTTTCTTTTAGTTTTCATTTTCTTGTTCTTGCTTTGTTTCTTTCCTAAAACACAAAAAGACCAAAAATATTTCTGTTGTTTCTCTTCACCATTTGTTTATCTTGGTTTCTTGCATTTGTCTCGCTTTATTTGCTATTGCTAGTTTGCTATAAGAAAACCCAAAAAGATTTTGCCTTGTTTGCTTGTTTCCTTTTGTTCTTGTTCTCAAATTAGAAAACACCAAAAATATTTGCTGTTATTCTTTGGTTTGTAAAGTTCATTATGAGTTCAATGGTCTTCGGTGGCTGGAGCGTGGTTTTCATTTTATATTATCCAAAGCTACACAAGTGAAAGGCAATGATGACGATATTCGACAATCTGATTGTGGTGAGAGGCTGGTATGAACTCTATTTGTTTTCATTTTTGTACATATACTCATCCATGTGAGCATGCTTAGTTGGTTCATGTGAGGTATATGTCATTTAAGAAAGTCTAGTAGTTCATGATCTCTCATGTTAGCTCCAATTTATTAATATGAGTAGCATGTCATGGATGTTTGCTTGCATTGTTTTATTCATAGATAGGTATGATATTGTGGTATCCTCCTCTGAATAATTCGTTTGAATTAACTTGGCACATGCTCACGCATGCATATGACCGAACAAGAGTCAATTAAGCCTCAATGATTTACATTTCTTCAGAGTTCTTGTATCACTTTTATGCCTCGATTAATTTATTTTGCCGCAAGCATGATTATGATAGTTATTGCTCTCTTGATTTGTCGCTCCCTAGTCTTTTGCTAGCCTTCACTTGTACTGAGCGGGAACGCTGCTCGTGCCTCCAAACACATGAAAACCAAGTTATTCCGAGTGTCCACCATAAATACCTATGCATGGCATTTCAAACCATTCCAAGTAAATTCTCATGCGCTACCTTTAAACCTTCAAAATGCTTCTCAATTTGTGTTAATGTTTCATAGCTCATGAGGAAGTATGTGGTGTTTAGCTTTCAACCTTGTCATTTACTTTTGACGGACTCTCATATGGACTAGTGGCACATCCGCTTATCCAATAATTTTGCAAAAAGAGCTGGCAATGGGATTCCCAGTCCCGAATTAATTAACTTAAATAGATACTCCTCCATGGTTTGTGATTGTTGGACGGCACCCGAAGGATTCGGTTAGCCACGGCTTGTGTAAGCAAAGGTTGGGGGAGTGTCATCATCATAATAAAACTAAACTAAAAAGGCACTCCTTCATGGTATGTGATTGTTGGCAGTGCACCCGAGGATTCGGTTAGCCATGGTTTGTGTAAGAAAGGTTGGAAGGAGTGCCACATAAAAATGCAAATAATTCATGGGAGCCGCTCTTGAAAGTCCGGTTGGCGAGGTAGTTGGTGTACCCATTACCATTCGTTGACAACAACAAACACCTCTCAAAATAATTTTACTCCTGCTTTACAAATGAAAAGCTCTAGCGCATGTTAATCCCTGCTTTCCTCTGCGAAGGGTCAATCTTTTACTTTTATGTTGTGTCTCCATCCTTTCTTTGAGCACTTTCTTGAGAGCACAACTGTCATTCTTAGTATAATATGCTTGTCTCAAAATATGATTGATTGTGGTATAACTTTGATGCCTTTATCTTTGACAATCACTACTTCTAGTCTTTCTATGAACTCCGAGAGGTGCCCGGGCATTTATGTTTTGCCGATCAAATACAGGCAAGCGAGATACCACTTTATCATACTCTCTTATGAACATTGCAATCCTGCTTATATACATGATTCATGATGCTTATTATTAATTGTTGGTACCTTTTCATGATTGACATAGTTGTTAGATGATCTTATTTGCATGTATCTTATTATGAACAGCTTAAGTATTAGCCATATCATGAGAATATATACATCATATGAACAAATGTGTTCGTGAAAGTTCTTTTATCGCTCAGTTGTTAATCGAATTGCTTGAGGACAAGCAATAAGCTAAGCTTGGGGGAGTTGATACGTCCAAAACGTATCTACTTTCCCGAACACTTTTGCTATTGTTTTGCCTCTAATTTGTGTATTTTGGATGCAACTAACACGGACTAACGCTGTTTTCAGCAGAACTGTTCCGGTGTCTCGTTTTTGTGCAGTAAATCCAACTTTCAGGAAAAACCTTGGGATTTTGACAGAAGGCCCTATTTTCCCAGAATACTGACGGAGCCAGAAGGACAAATCAAGTGGAGGCCCGAGGGCCCCACACCATAAGGCGGCGCGGCCTAGGGGGCCCGCGCGGCCCTATGGTGTGGCCCCTCGGCCGGCCTCCGACGCCCTCCTTCGGACTACTTATTGGCCTCGACCTAAAACGCACGGTGAGAAGTCGAAGTCGCCAGAAACCCTCCAGAACGCCGCCACATCGTGAAACTCCGTCTCGGGAGCCAGAAGTCTCCGTTCTGGCACTCCGCCGGGACGGGGAAGTGGAGGAGATCATCGCCATCATCACCGCCAACGCCTCTACATCAACCAGCCATGTTTCCCCCATCCATGTGTGAGTAATTACCCCGCTGTAGGCTGAAGGGGATGGTAGGGATTGGATGAGATTGGTCATGTAATAGCATAAGATTGTTAGGGCATAGTGCCTAGTGTCCGTAATTGGTACTTTGATGATATTGTTGCAACTTGTTATGCTTAATGCTTGTCACTAGGGCCCGAGTGCCATGATCTCAGATCTGAACATGTTATTGTTTCATCATGATATTCATTGTTTATGTTCTTACCCGCAAGTTGTATACACATGTCGTCGTCCGGAACCAATGGCCCCGAAGTGACAGAAATCGGGACAACCGGAGGGAATGGTAGTGATGTGAGGATCACATGTGTTCACGGAGTGTTAATGCTTTGCTCCGGTACTCTATTAAAAGGAGTACCTTAATATCCAAGTAGTTTCCCTAGAGGCCCGGCTGCCACCGGCTGGTAGGACAAAAGATGTTGTGCAAGTTTCTCATTGCGAGCACGTACGACTATAATTGGAACACATGCCTATTGATTGCTTTGTACTTGGACACCGTTTTATTATTATCTGCAAATGCCCTACTATGATTGTTACATGAGTTTCTCTCATCCATACAACGCCCGACATCCGTCCCCGTGCCTACAGTATTTTAATCCTGCTGTTTACTAAAATCACTACTGCTGTCTTTGTTACTCTGCTGCTGTTATTTTACTACTGCTACTGCTATAAAACTGTTACTACCGATAAACTCTTGCGAGCAAGTCTCGTTTCCAGTGTGCAGCTGAATTGACAACTCCGCTGTTAAGGCTTTCAAGTATTCTTTGTCTCCCCTTGTGTCGAATCAATAAATTGGGTTTTACTTCCCTCGAAGACTGTTGCGATCCCCTATACTTGTGGGTCACCAGGGACCAATTTCTTCTCTCAGTTTAGGAACAAGGGTCTTATGAACCTGTTCAAGAAGTTGTGCAAGCAGAATCAAAAATGCAAGTACACTTTTCTTCGCGGCAAGCTGGATGAGTTCACTAAGGACCATGTGCGGCAAAGGAGAGCCGCGCGAGCTGCATTAGCAATAGCTCATGCAACAGCTGTTGCACATGGTACACAGGTCCCGGAAGCCCCAGAGCCAGATCCTATTGGGCTATGTGACCTACCTGGATTTGACCCACCTAATACTAGAAGGAGGCCTAGACGACGGATTAAAAATTCTGCAGAGTGGATAGAGCACGAGCCATTAGAAAGGTGGTCTTTGCTGCATGACACACATGGAGCTAGGTATGGTGTGATGACTACCAACCTAGTTGAATCATACAACTTCGTGCTTAGGGGAAATAGGGCATTGCCGCAAACAACCCTTGTGGAGGGTATTTTATATGGCACCATGAATTATTTCAAAGAGAGACGTCAGTTGGTTGTGAGTCATATGCTGGAAAATCCAAACACTCCTTACTGTAAGGCCATTATGGAATATATGGATGTCAAGATGAAGAACGGTATGTCACACACTGTTCTGGCCATCGGTAATCAGGAAAGGAGGTTTGAGGTGCGCTTACCTACCGACAAGTTTGGTTGTGTGAATGCGGTGAGAACACATGAGGTCAGAATTGGAAATGAAGAAAGGCCATCGTGTGAGTGCACATGCAACAAATCGAAATTGCTTCACCTTCCATGCTCCCATGTGCTGGCAGCTAGCAGACAACTAGGGATGACTACAAGACAATTGGCATGTAGAGACACTATTTTGGTCTAGTAGATACACTTAAATTGCCCCTACATAGTTATAGAGACACTTTCCATATTGTCTCGAAACTTTCACTACGGGCGGTGTCTCTACGTGGTAAGGACAATAGTAATAATATCTTTACATTTTAGAAGACATAAAAGAGGCATTATATTGTGTCTCTAGTGTAAATAAATGTAAAGAAACCATGTGAAAAGCAATACTCGAACTCATGACCTTAGTGATTAAGACTTATTCTATTAACCATCTCACCCTTTCACAAGTATATGTTGATACTTGGAACAAATTTCTAATTAGTATTTTCCACCATGACCCAAACATAGAACAAATGTCTCTAGAGAACAAGGAAAATGCCTCAAACATTGCCTCTAGATAAAAATTAAGGACATACAACGAAGTGTCTCATGGATTGCCTCTTGATAACTTATCTGTGACACTTTGGCGTGTCTCATAAGTTGTATATAGAATGAAAATTGCAACCCCTTACAGAAATGTCTCAACTAACGTCCCTACATATGAGACTATTTCTGAAATGTCTCAAAAAGTGCCACTACAACATGCAAAGTGTCTTAATGTGATTTTTGAAGAGGCAAAGCAGGAAGTGTCTCTAGTAAAATGTCTCTATGGAAGGTTTTTCTTGTAGTGTGATGGACTCAATCTCTTTCGTCTCTCCATATTACATGAAAGAGTCTGTGTTGAACACCTAGACCGGTGAGATGGTAGGATATAGAATTAAGGGAAATTTTACTACGATGGTACCAAATAAAAGGCGGTACATCCCTAACCTAAGGTTATTGCGGAGAAGCAGAGGTCGACGGGAGACAAGGCGCATTAGAAATGAAATGGATGAAGCAGAAGCGGGTGGTCCAACTAGGCAATATTGTCTGTGCAACCAGTTTGGACACAGGGACCCCCTATGTCCCACTTTCTACCCAGCGGCTGAAGCGGCGGTGGCTAACCGTGGTCGAGGCAACCGAGGAAGGCGTGGGAGGGGAAGAACTAAAGGGAGACAATAGCAAATTTGTAATATTTATGAACTATGGTTTAAGTTGTAGCATGTGTGAACAATGCTTTAATTTGTAATATGTACGAACTATGCTTTAATTTGTAATCTTTGTCTGAACAATGCTACAATTTGTAAGATTTATGAACTATGCTTTAATTTGTAATCTTTGTGATCGATGGTTTAATTTGTACTATATCTGAACAATGCACCAATTTGTGATCGATGGTTCTATGTGTGCAGATATGGAGGCCCGATCGTTGCTCGATCCACTGATTGATCAAAAACATCATGCAATGCACTTGGAGGCTGAGCCGCAGAGTCTCGAGCCACTGCAGACCCGTACTCCAAAGAAGAACTGGATGATACACCCTGAATGGGAAGACATGTACCTGTTGAATTGTTTTGTATCAAATTTATAAGAACTATATTGGACCTGCTTTAGCTTGTGCATGATTTGTTTTGCAGGTTGAAGTGGGCTGGACTACTTCCTTTCACTCGATTAGTGGAGTCCCGAGATCACATTTCACGCGTGAACTACGATGCTGCTTTGATCACCTGCTTAGTGGATCGGTGGAGGCCCGAGACCCACACGTTCCACTTTTGCTGGCGTGAGATGGCTCCTATTCTAGAGGACGTGTATATGTTACTGGGCCTTCCGTTGGCTGGTGAGCCCATAGGCCCATTGGAGGAAACCGTGGGCTGGATGCACATGCACGTTTCCATGGTATTCGCGCAGACATTGGGCCTATGACTTTTGAGGCTCACGGCCCTCGCCAGGCATGGCTACACGAGTTCCAGGTCCGTAACAGTTTCATCTTTTTTATCACAGCTTATTTACCTCATAATATGTAAATCCTAACATTTAAATATATCTTGACAGATCGAGCAGTTCGGATACCCAGATGAACCGATGATTGCGGCCCAGATCACTCGCAGCTTGGAGGCGTACCTCATGTAGCTACTCGGGAAGACGATGTTCACGGACAATCACGGGAACACGATCATTGCGCGGTACATCCCTATAGCTCAGGAGATAGCAGAGGCCACAGAAGCAGAGCACATCACACATAGGAGCTGGGGTTCTGCGGTCTTAGCCGCTACGTACTGAGGTATGTGTAAGGGTTGCCAGCTCACCTCGCAGGGTTCTGGAATCGTTGGTTTCCCACTCCTGTTGCAGCTTTGGTCCTGGGCGAGGTTTCCCATTGGTCGTCCTGAGATTGGTGGTGTGTCTTGGCCGACAGGGAGAGATAGAAGCACTTGTGCAGCGAAGAGTATCGATGCCTGCTTTTATAGGCAAAAATCCGAGAGCTTGGCGGGAAAATATAGTGGGAGATAGTGGCGGGATAAAATTGGCGGGAGATGGTTGTGGGAAGGACTGGCGGGAAGGAGTGGCGGGAAGGGTGGAGGCAAGGGCAGGAGATAGTGGCGGGAAGGATGGCGGGAAGGGTGGCGGCAAGGCGGGAGGGAAACACGGCGGTGTGAACGCGAAAAGGCGGGAAAAAATTCTGCTGTGAAATACCTCGGGTTCAACTAACCCGAATTACTAAAATCGGGTTGAACTAACCCGAATTTATAAAATCGCATTCAACTACCCCGATTTTATATTTCTCTTTTATTTATTTTTCCTCAACGCACGGTACCAAGTAAAATCGGGTTGGCCAACCATGATTTCTTAAAATCGGGCTACTCTGCCCCAATTTCTCTATTTCTGGTTCCTAGACCCCGACGGTGTATTATTCTGAAAAATGTTAGAAACGAATATTATTTCTGGAATTAATATTAAAAAGTGTATTATTTAAAAAATTGCCTCGCTCCTGGGCGTGCTCAGGTCGGGAGGAGAAGGGGGTTCGTGGAGGAGGACATGAGTGGAAAAAGAACGAAGCAGAGGGGGGGGAGGAAAAGAGGCTGACGGCGGGGGGTTGACTGCAAAAGGCCAGGTACACCGGTTAGGGTTTGAAGGGTTTCTCCGGGTGGGCTTAGAAGGCTGGCTAGGTGGGCTGGTGGTGGAGGGCCAGGGAGGTGACCGGCTGGGCCTGGCCGGTTGGAGGCTTGCCTCCCTTTTTTATTATTTTAAAAACTGTTTTCTTTTATTGTTTTCCTGTTTGTTATAAAACATTTTTCAAATATTTTTGATACCAGAAAAATACTAGAAAATATATATTTAGTTTTGGGATGAAAAGGAGAGAATAATATTGGCAACAAAGTTTAATAAAATGATTTAGCGTTCAAAAATATGCATGATGCCATGATGACTTGGAACGATACGGGAAAACAAGCAGTGGAGAAAAACTTGTATTAGAGTTTTTTCGGGTCGTTACAAACATCCATGCGACGCCGTCTTCTCCATGGCGGAGACCGCAACATCTACTACGTCGCCCCATTGGCGAGACACAATGCTGGACGGGAGTGGGACGTGCCCTGCCTATGGTTATCGTCGGCCGCAGCCTGCGGCGACATTGGAATCTGGGTATGGGAGCGGACCTCGCTTAAGCATGTCGATGTGGCGTTCATGACTAGGGGCACTGCTTTCCGGGCTGATCTCGCGTGCCGCTCAAGCTGTTCTTTTTCATCCATGGATTCATGAACGATTGGTTATATCCCGTATTCATAAGCAAAGTATGATCAGAGCCGCTACCGAAAAACGTCTGTTTTTCCTATCCTGATTCAGATGCGGCGAAGGCGCTCATGGTGCCATGATGCTGAAAACAGCGGCGGCCGGCCATGTTGCTATGGTGCTCGCCGGTTTCCGCCTTGCTGGGGAGCAGCTGGCTGCAGTTTGTGGGAGGGCTGCCGTTGGAGGTGGCCACTGGCCACCATCCCGGCGTTGCAGCTTTTCTAGCTATGCACCCAAGACAAATTCCACGATGCCTTGCTGATTGTTCTGCCAAAGTGCGTTACGTCACTTGCCACATTCTACTCTCTTATCTTATAAGTAGTTGCTATCACGTACACATAAACTTTTGATGCAAGCAAGTTTGGCAGTACAAACTATCAGAGACGTTGCAGGAAACAATCTTGCAATTAGGTAAGGTAGCAGCTCCGCTTGCAATTGCTGAAATTTAGCAAAACATCTTTTCTCCATGCAGATTTTCCTCCAAACCTGTACTCTTCTATTAACTGAAAGTCACGTACATGCAATTGAGGGGATCCAAGATGCCAAACAGGAGTAGTTAATTGGACATCATGGTTACTTTATTGACCTGAACATCCTGGCTCACTTGCTAGGTGACCTGAAACAACGGACGCATAATTACTTCGAAGCTTTCTGGATATCTATATACAACGTAGCACCAATGGAACATCACTTCAACGCGACGATTTACCAAATACTGCAGCTTGGAAAACCCTGCTTCCTTCCCGCTGCCATTATTTTCCTAGGACCTCCAGGTACACGAAGTCCATGGATTGATCAAAATGTGAAGTCAAAAGAAAATTTAGGTTCTGAGTAGTTGCAGACTGCAGTACTAATATGCTTTTGAAGTTGTAAAATTCAGCACTTCAGAATAAGAGATTGCAGGTTACAGTAGTTCACATTACATGTTTCAAGGATTAGATGCATAAGTGCTAACTACGATTGTCCTCAACTTCGCAATGTAACCCTGTCGACGAAAGGGTGGAATTCGATGTAGGCACAAATGCATGTAGAGACCCCAACACAAAAAGCATTCATCTTATACAGTGTAATTATCCTACTATGGCTTAAGGTCGCGGAGTGATGAGGGCATCCCTACTACACTACTACCTCCGTCATTGCAAGATGAAGACGATGCCGTTGTGAAGCTCAAGTCCAATGAAGTCAGGATTGGAACAATGACACGAGCTCATGCGAAACTACTCAAACAACAGGTGAACTTGTTCCTAAGTGATACTTTGATCGATGAGAGCTTTATACTGCCTAAGTCCTATTACTTATGTATGATCAGGTATGAAGAGGGAGCAAGCATCGCACGAGGAGGAGAGGAGCATCTGGACAAGTATCTGGACATGGAGCTGGACATGAGATATCCCATGGACGCGCGAGGGAGGAGAGGGAGGCATGCGCGAAGGAGGAAGAAGTCCAGGCCGGTGTCAGGTCCGGTCAGACCGGCCGCCACGCCGGCGCGCCCGGTCCCAGGCCCGGTCCGACCGGGCGCCACACCGGATCAGCCCGGCGCCGACCGGATTTTACGCTTGTGCCAACCGGGCACTATCCAGTAAGCCTGGACCCCTAGCCCGGTCACCACCCGGTGCCAGTCCCGGTTGAAACCGGATGGCCCGGTCCCAGGCCCGGTCGACCGGCCGTATGACTGGCTGATACGTCTCCGACGTATCGATAATTTCTTATGTTCCATGCCACATTATTGATGATATCTACATGTTTTATGCATACTTTATGTCATATTTATGCATTTTCCGGCACTAACCTATTAACGAGATGCCGAAGAGCTAGCTTAGCTGTTTCTGCTGTTTTTGGTTTCAGAAATCCTAGTAAGGAAATATTTTCGAATTGGACGAAATCAACGCCCGTGGGGCCTATTTTGCCACGAAGCTTCCAGAAGACCGAAGAGAAGACGAAGAGGGGCCATGGGGCGCCGCCACACTAGGGCGGCGCGGCCTAGGGGGGCCCGCGCGGCCCTAGCGTGTGGGGCCCCCGTGACGCCCCTTTACCTGCCCTTCCGCCTACATATAGTCTTCGTCGCGAAACCCCCAGTACCGAGAGCCACGATACGGAAAACCTTCGAGACGCGTCGCCGCCAATCTCATCTCGGGAATTCAGAGATCGCCTCGCACCTGCCGGAGAGGGAATCATCTCTCGAGGACTCTTCACCGCCATGGTCGCCTCCGGAGTGATGAGTGAGTAGCTCACCCCGGACTATGGGTCCATAGCAGTAGCTAGATGGTCGCCTTCTCCTTATGTGCTTCATTGTCGGATCTTGTGAGCTGCCTAACATGATCAAGATCATCTATCTGTAATGCTATATGTTGTGTTTGTTGGGATCCGATGGATAGAGAATACTATGTTATGTTGATTATCAATCTATTACGTATGTGTTGTTTATGATCTTGCATGCTCTCCGTTATTAGTAGAGGCTCTGGCCAAGTTTTTACTCTTAACTCCAAGAGGGAGTATTTATGCTCGATAGTGGGTTCATGCCTCCATTAAATCTGGGACATTGACAGAAAGTTCTAAGGTTGTGGATGTGCTGTTGCCACTAGGGATAAAACATTGATGCTATGTCCGAGGATGTAGTTATTGATTACATTACGCACCATACTTAATGCAATTGTCTGTTGTTTGCAACTTAATATCGGAAGGGGTTCGGATGATAACCTGAAGGTGGACTTTTTAGGCATAGATGCATGCTGGATAGCGGTCTATGTACTTTGTCGTAATGCCCAATTAAATCTCACAATACTTATCATATCATATATGTGCATGGTCATGCCCTCTCTATTTGTCAATTGCCCAACTGTAATTTGTTCACCCAACATGCTATTTATCTTATGGGAGAGACACTTCTAGTGAACTGTGGACCCCGGTCCATTCTTTTACATCGAATACAATCTACTGCAATACTTGTTCTCATCGTTTCTGCAAACAATCATCATCCACACTATACATCTAATCCTTTGTTACAGCAAGCCGGTGAGATTGACAACCTCACTGTTTAGTTGGGGCAAAGTACTTTGGTTGTGTTGTGCAGGTTCCACGTTGGCGCCGGAATCCCTGGTGTTGCGCCGCACTACATCCCGCTGATGGCGTGTAACTCACACGTTCGTTGGGACCCCAAGAGGAAGGTATGATGCGCACAGCAGCAAGTTTTCCCTCAGAAAGAAACCAAGGTTTATCGAACCAGGAGGAGCCAAGAAGCACGTTGAAGGTTGATGGCGGCGGGATGTAGTGCGGCACAACACCAGGGATTCCGGCGCCAACGTGGAACCTGCACAACACAACCAAAGTACTTTGCGCCAACGAAACAGATGAGGTTGTCAATCTCACCGGCTTGCTGTAACAAAGGATTAACCGTATTGTGTGGAAGATGATTGTTTGCAAGAAAACAAGAAAGAACAAGTATTGCAAGCAGATTTGTATTTCAAGTATAAAAGAATGGACCGGGGTCCACAGCTCACTAGAGGTGTCTCTCCCATAAGATAAAAGCATGTTGGGTGAACAAATTACAGTCGGGCAATTGACAAATAGAGAGAGCATAACAATGCACATACATGTCATGATAAGTATAGTGAGATTTAATTGGGCATTACGACAAAGTACATAGACCGCCATCCAGCTGCATCTATGCCTAAAAAGTCCACCTTCAGGTTATCATCCGAACCCCTTCCAGTATTAAGTTGCAAAACAACAGACAATTGCATTAAGTATGGTGCGTAATGTAATCAACAACTACATCCTCGGACATAGCATCAATGTTTTATCCCTAGTGGCAACAAGCACATCCACAACCTTCGAACTTTCTGTCACCGTCCCAGGTATCAATGGAGGCATGAACCCACTATCGAGCATAAATACTCCCTCTTGGAGTTAAGAGCAAAAACTTGGCCGAGCCTCTACTAATAACGGAGAGCATGCAAGATCATAAACAACACATAGGTAATAACTTGATAATTAACATAACATAGTATTCTCTATCCATCGGATCCCGACAAACACAACATATAGTATTACAGATAGATGATCTTGATCATGTTAGGCAGCTCACAAGATCCAACAATGAAGCACAATGAGGAGAAGACAACCATCTAGCTACCGCTATGGACCCATAGTCCAGGGGTGAACTACTCACTCATCACTCCGGAGGCGACCATGGCGGTGAAGAGTCCTCCGGGAGATGAATCCCCTCTCCGGCAGGGTGCCGGAGGAGATCTCCGTAATCCCCCGAGATGGGATTGGCGGCGGCGGCGTCTCCGGGAAGGTTTTCCGTATCGTGGCTCTCGTACCGGGGGTTTCGTGACGCGAGGCTTTAAGTAGGCGGAAGGGGCAACGCGAGGGGCCACACGAGGGCCCCACACCACAGGTCGGCGCGGCTAGGGCCTGGGCCGCGCCGCCCTATGGTGGCGGCGCCTCGTGGCCCCACTTCGACTCCTCTTCGGTCTTCCGGAAGCTTCGTGGCAAAATAGGACCCTGGGCGTTGATTTTGTCCAATTCCGAGAATATTTCGTTACTAGGATTTCTGAAACCAAAAACAGCAGAAAACAGGAACTGGCTCTTCGGCATCTTGTTAATAGGTTAGTTCCAGAAAATGCACGAATATGACATAAAGTGTGCATAAAACATGTAGATATCATCAATAATGTGGCATGGAACATAAGAAATTATCGATACGTCGGAGACGTATCGCATCCCCAAGCTTAGTTCTGCTCGTCCCGAGCAGGTAAAACGATAACAAAGATAATTTCTGAAGTGACATGCCATCATAACCTTGATCATACTATTTGTAAACATATGTAATGACTCGCATTGATCAAAACAATGGTAATGACATGAGTAAACAAGTGAATCATAAAGCAAAGACTTTTCATGAGTAGTACTTCAAGACAAGCATCAATAAGTCTTGCATAAGAGTTAACTCATAAAGCAATAAATCAAAGTAAAGGTATTGAAGCAACACAAAGGAAGATTAAGTTTCAGCGGTTGCTTTCAACTTGTAACATGTATATCTCATGGATAATTGTCAACATAGAGTAATATAACAAATGCAATATGCAAGTATGTAGGAATCAATGCACAGCTCACACAAGTGTTTGCTTCTTGAGGTGGAGAGAAATAGGTGAACTGACTCAACATAAAAGTAAAAAGAATGGTCCTTCAAAGAGGAAAGCATTGATTGCTATATTTGTGCTAGAGCTTTTATTTTGAAAACATGAAACAATTTTGTCAACGGTAGTAATAAAGCATATGAGTTATGTAAATTATATCCTACAAGTTGCAAGCCTCATGCATAGTATACTAATAGTGCCCGCACCTTGTCCTAATTAGCTTGGACTACCGGATCATCGCAATACACATGTTTTAACCAAGTGTCACAATGGGGTACCTCCATGCCGCCTGTACAAAGGTCTAAGGAGAAAGCTCGCATTTTGGATTTCTCGCTTTTGATTATTCTCAACTTAGACATCCATACCGGGACAACATGGACAACAGATAATGAACTCCTCTTTAATGCATAAGCATGTGGCAACAATTATTATTCTCATATGAGATTGAGGATATATGTCCAAAACTGAAACTTCCACCATGAATCATGGCTTTAGTTAGCGGCCCAATGTTCTTCTCTAACAATATGCATGCTCCAACCATTAAGGTGGTAGATCTCTCTTACTTCAGACAAGACGGACATGCATAGCAACTCACATGATATTCAACAAAGAATAGTTGATGGCGTCCCCGTAAAACATGGTTATCGCACAACAAGCAACTTAATAAGAGATAAAGTGCATAAGTACATATTCAATATCACAATAGTTTTTAAGCTATTTGTCCCATGAGCTATATATTGCAAAGGTAAATGATGGAATTTTAAAGGTAGCACTCAAGCAATTTACTTTGGAATGGCGGATAAATACCATGTAGTAGGTAGGTATGGTGGACACAATTGGCATAGTGGTTGGCTCAAGGATTTTGGATGCATGAGAAGTATTCCCTCTCGATACAAGGTTTAGGCTAGCAAGGTTATTTGAAACAAACACAAGGATGAACGGTGCAGCAAAACTCACATAAAAGACATATTGTAAACATTATAAGACTCTACACCGTCTTCCTTGTTGTTCAAAACTCAATACTAGATGTTATCTAGACTCTAGAGAAACCAAATATGCAAACCAAATTAGCAAGCTCTAAGTGTTTCTTCATTAATGGGTGCAAAGTATATGATGCAAGAGCTTAAACATGAGCACAACAATTGCCAAGTATCAAATTATCCAAGACATTTTAGAATTACTACATGTAGCATTTTCCAATTCCAACCATATAACAATTTAACGAAGAAGAAACTTCGCCATGAATACTATGAGTAAAGCCTAAGGACATACTTGTCCATATGCAACAACGGAGCGTGTCTCTCTCCCATACAGTGAATGCTAGGATCCATTTTATTCAAACAAAACAAAAACAAAAACAAACCGACGCTCCAAGCAAAGTACATAAGATGTAGCCGAATAAAAATATAGTTTCAGGGGAGGAACCTGATAATGTTATCGATAAAGAAGGGGATGCCTTGGGCATCCCCAAGCTTAGACGCTTGAGTCTTCTTGAAATATGCAGGGGTGAACCACCGGGGCATCCCCAAGCTTAGAGCTTTCACTCTCCTTGACCATATTATATCATACTCCTCTCTTGATCCTTGAAAACTTCCTCCACACCAAACTCAAAACAACTCATTAGAGGGTTAGTGCACAATAAAAATTAACATGTTCAGAGGTGACACAATCATTCTTAACACTTCTGGACATTGCATAAAGCTACTGGACATTAATGGATCAAAGAAATTCATCTAACATAGCAAAAGAGGCAATGCGAAATAAAAGGCAGAATCTGTCAAAACAGAACAGTCCGTAAAGATGGATTTTATCGACGCACCAGACTTGCTCAAATGAAAATGCCCAAATATAATGAAAGTTTCGTACATATCTGAGGATCATGCACGTAAATTGGCTTAATTTTCTGAGCTACCTACAGGGAGGCAGGTCGAAATTCGTGATAGCAAAGAAATCTGAAACTGCGCAGTAATCCAAATCTAGTACTTACTTTACTATCAAAGACTTTACTTGGCACAACAAAACTCAAAACTAAGATAAGGAGAGGTTGCTACAGTAGTAAACAACTTCCAAGACTCAAATATAAAACAAAAATACTGTAGTAAAAACATGGGTTGTCTCCCATAAGCGCTTTTCTTTAACGCCTTTCAGCTAGGCGCGAAAGTGTATATCAAGTAACATCAAGAGATGAAGCATCAACATCATAATTTGTTCTAATAATAGAATTATAAGGTAACTTCATTCTCTTTCTAGGGAAGTGTTCCATACCTTTCTTGAGAGGAAATTGATATTTAATATTACCTTCCTTCATATCAATAGTAGCACCAACGGTTCGAAGAAAAGGTCTTCCCAATATAATGGGGGCAAGATGCATTGCATTCAATATCCAAGACAACAAAATCAACGGGGACAAGGTTATTGTTAACCATAATATGAACATTATCAATTCTCCCCAAAGGTTTCTTTTTAACATTATCAGCGAGATTAACATCCAAATAACAATTTTTCAATGGTGGCAAGTCAAGCATATCATAGACTTTCTTAGGCATAACAGAAATACTTGCACCAAGATCACATAAAGCATTACAATCAAAATCATTGACCCTCATTTAATGATGGACTCCCAACCATCCTCTAGCTTTCTAGGAATAGAAGTTTCAAGTTTTAGTTTCTCTTCTCTAGCTTTTATGAGAGCATTTGTAATATGTTTTGTGAAAGCCAAGTTTACAGCGCTAGCATTGGGACTCTTAGCAAGTTTTTGTAAGAACTTTATAACTTCAGAGATGTGGCAATCATCAAAATCTAAATCATTACAATCTAAAGCAATGGGATTATCATCCCCAAGGTTGGAAAAAATTTCAGCAGTTTTATCACAGGCAGTTTCAGCAGTTTTAGCAATTTCAGGCAGTTTTGCGCGCTTTGCACTAGGAGTAGTAACATTGCCAACACCAATTATTTTATCATTGATAGTAGGAGGTGCAACAACATGTGAATCATTAGCATTGCTAGTGGTGGTAATAGTCCAAACTTTAGCTACATTTTTCTCTTTAGCTAGTTTTTCATTTTCTTCTCTATCCCACCTAGCACGCAATTCAGCCATTAATCTTATATTCTCATTAATTCTAACTTGGATGGCATTTGCTGTAGTAAAAATTTTATTTTCAATATCCCTATTAGGCATAACTTTCGATTTCAAAAGATCAACATCAGAGGCAAGACTATCAACGTTAGAAGCGAGAATATCAATTTTATTGAGCTTTTTCTCAACAGATTTGTTAAAGGCAGTTTGTGTACTAATAAATTCTTTAAGCATAGCTTCAAGTCCAGGGGTGTGTTCCTATTATTGTTGTAAGAATTCCCATAAGAATTAGCATAACCGTTACCATTATTATAAGGATATGGCCTATAGTTATTACTAGAATTGTCCCGATAAGCATTGTTGTTGAAATTATTATTTTTAATGAAGTTTACATCAACATGTTCTTTTTGGGCAACCAATGAAGCTAACGGAACATTATTAGGATCAACATTAGTCCTATCATTCACAAGCATAGACATAATAGCATCAATCTTATCATTCAAGGAAGAGGATTCTTCAACAGAATTTACCTTCTTACCTTGTGGAGCTCTTTCCGTGTGCCATTCAGAGTAATTAATCATCATTCATCAAGAAGCTTTGTAGCCGCCCCCAAAGTGATGGACATAAAGGTACCTCCAGCAGCTGAATCCAATAAATTCCGCGAAGAAAAATTTAGTCCTGCATAGAAGGTTTGGATGATCATCCAAGTAGTCAGTCCATGGGTTGGGCAATTTTTAACCAAAGATTTCATTCTTTCCCAAGCTTGAGCAACATGTTCATTATCCAATTGTTTAAAATTCATTATGCTACTCCTCAAAGATATAATTTTAGCAGGGGGATAATATCTACCAATAAAAACATCCTTGCATTTAGTCCAGGAATCAATACTATTCTTAGGCAGAGATAGCAACCAATCTTTAGCTCTTCCTCTTAATGAGAAAGGAAACAATTTCAATTTAATAATATCACCATCTACATCCTTATACTTTTGCATTTCACATAGTTCAACAAAATTATTGAGATGGGCAGCAGCATCATCAGAACTAACACCAGAAAATTGCTCTCTCATAACAAGATTCAGTAAAGCAGGTTTAATTTCAAAAAATTCTGCTGTAGTAGCAGGTGGAGCAATAGGTGTGCATAGGAAATCATTATTATTTGTGGTTGTGAAGTCACACAACTTAGTATTTTCAGGGGTGGCCATTTTAGCAGTAGTAAATAAAGCAAACTAGATAAAGTAAATGCAAGTAAACTAATTTTTTTGTATTTTTGATATAGCAAACAAGATAGTAAATAAAGTAAAACTAGCAACTAATTTTTTTGTGTTTTGATATAATGCAGCAAACAAAGTAGTAAATAAAATAAAGCAAGACAAAAACAAAGTAAAGAGATTGGGAAGTGGAGACTCCCCTTGCAGCGTGTCTTGATCTCCCCGGCAACGGCGCCGGAAAAAGAGCTTGATGGCGTGTAACTCACACGTTCGTTGGGAACCCCAAGAGGAAGGTATGATGCGCACAGCAGCAAGTTTTCCCTCGAAAGAAACCAAGGTTTATCGAACCGGGAGGAGCCAAGAAGCACGTTGAAGGTTGATGGCGGCGGGATGTAGTGCGGCGCAACACCGGGGATTCCGGCGCCAACGTGGAACCTGCACAACACAACCAAAGTACTTTGCCCCAACGAAACAGTGAGGTTGTCAATCTCACCGGCTTGCTGTAACAAAGGATTAACCGTATTGTGTGGAAGATGATTGTTTGCAAGAAAACAGTAAAGAACAAGTATTGAAGCAGATTTGTATTTCAGTATAAAAGAATGGACCGGGGTCCACAGTTCACTAGAGGTGTCTCTCCCATAAGATAAAAGCATGTTGGGTGAACAAATTACAGTCGGGCAATTGACAAATAGAGAGAGCATAACAATGCACATACATGTCATGATAAGTATAGTGAGATTTAATTGGGCATTACGACAGAGTACATAGACCGCCATCCAACTGCATCTATGCCTAAAAAGTCCACCTTCAGGTTATCATCCGAACCCCTTCCAGTATTAAGTTGCAAAACAACAGACAATTGCATTAAGTATGGTGTGTAATGTAATCAACAACTACATCCTCGGACATAGCATCAATGTTTTATCCCTAGTGGCAACAGCACATCCACAACCTTAGAACTTTCTGTCACTGTCCCAGGTATCAATGGAGGCACGAACCCACTATCGAGCATAAATACTCCCTCTTGGAGTTAAGAGCAAAAACTTGGCCAGAGCCTCTACTAATAACGGAGAGCATGCAAGATCATAAACAACACATAGGTAATAACTTGATAATTAACATAACATAGTATTCTCTATCCATCGGATCCCGACAAACACAACATATAGTATTACAGTATAGATGATCTTGATCATGTTAGGCAGCTCACAAGATCCAACAATGAAGCACAATGAGGAGAAGACAACCATCTAGCTACTGCTATGGACCCATAGTCCAGGGGTGAACTACTCACTCATCACTCCGGAGGCGACCATGGCGGTGAAGAGTCCTCCGGGAGATGAATCCCCTCTCCGGCAGGGTGCCGGAGGAGATCTCCAGGAATCCCCCGAGATGGGATTGGCAGCGGCGGCGTCTCTGGAAGGTTTTCCGTATCGTGGCTCTCGGTACTGGGGGTTTCGCGACGGAGGCTTTAAGTAGGCGGAAGGGCAACGCGAGGGGCCACACGAGGGCCCCACACCACAGGTCGGCGCGGCCAGGGCCAGGGCCGCGCCGCCCTATGGTGGCGGCGCCTCGTGGCCCCACTTCGACTCCTCTTCGGTCTTCTGGAAGCTTCGTGGCAAAATAGGACCCTGGGCGTTGATTTCGTCCAATTCCGAGAATATTTCGTTACTAGGATTTCTGAAACCAAAAACAGCGAGAAAACAAGCAACTGGCTCTTCGGCATCTTGTTAATAGGTTAGTTCCAGAAAATGCACGAATATGACATAAAGTGTGCATAAAACATGTAGATATCATCAATAATGTGACATGGAACATAAGAAATTATTGATACGTCGGAGACGTATCAGCATCCCCAAGCTTAGTTCTGCTCGTCCCGAGCAGGTAAAACGATAACAAAGATAATTTCTGAAGTGACATGCCATCATAACCTTGATCATACTATTTGTAAACATATGTAATGACTGCATTGATCAAAACAATGGTAATGACATGAGTAAACAAGTGAATCATAAAGCAAAGACTTTTCATGAGTAGTACTTCAAGACAAGCATCAATAAGTCTTGCATAAGAGTTAACTCATAAAGCAATAAATCAAAGTAAAGGTATTGAAGCAACACAAAGGAAGATTAAGTTTCAGCGGTTGCTTTCAACTTGTAACATGTATATCTCATGGATAATTGTCAACATAGAGTAATATAACAAATGCAATATGCAAGTATGTAGGAATCAATGCACAGTTCACACAAGTGTTTGCTTCTTGAGGTGGAGAGAAATAGGTGAACTGACTCAACATAAAAGTAAAAAGAATGGTCCTTCAAAGAGGAAAGCATTGATTGCTATATTTGTGCTAGAGCTTTTATTTTGAAAACATGAAACAATTTTGTCAACGGTAGTAATAAAGCATATGAGTTATGTAAATTATATCCTACAAGTTGCAAGCCTCATGCATAGTATACTAATAGTGCCCGCACCTTGTCCTAATTAGCTTGGACTACCGGATCATCGCAATACACATGTTTTAACCAAGTGTCACAATGGGGTACCTCCATGCCGCTCGTACAAAGGTCTAAGGAGAAAGCTCGCATTTTGGATTTCTCGCTTTTGATTATTCTCAACTTAGACATCCATACCGGGACAACATGGACAACAGATAATGAACTCCTCTTTAATGCATAAGCATGTGGCAACAATTATTATTCTCATATGAGATTGAGGATATATGTCCAAAACTGAAACTTCCACCATGAATCATGGCTTTAGTTAGCGGCCCAATGTTCTTCTCTAACAATATGCATGCTCCAACCATTAAGGTGGTAGATCTCTCTTACTTCGGACAAGACGGACATGCATAGCAACTCACATGATATTCAACAAAGAATAGTTGATGGCGTCCCCAGAAAACATGGTTATCGCACAACAAGCAACTTAATAAGAGATAAAGTGCATAAGTACATATTCAATATCACAATAGTTTTTAAGCTATTTGTCCCATGAGCTATATATTGCAAAGGTAAATGATGGAATTTTAAAGGTAGCACTCAAGCAATTTACTTTGGAATGGCGGATAAATA
>NC_061512.1:192383232-192425636 GCF_022539505.1 Lolium rigidum | reverse complement strand
AAGCCATGTTAATAAATTAACTCATACATGAAAGCAAGAAATCAAACTTGATTTATATAAATCACTCTTAGGATTGTAGTTTGTTATTTTTATACCATCTATATCTCATATGACGACACTAGCTAGTCCACATTTTTAATTTCATTGAAGTTCTTTTTGTTGCACTCAAATTACTTCAACTTTTAGGACCCACCATCCGTACAAGGGTAATGGAAATTTCTATGATCTTAGTGCAAGGCTTCACACAGAGACACTCAAAGTATTTCAATATTTTAAAATTCATTTTCTTCCCTCAAAATTGCCGACCGTCCATTCGTAACATGTAGTTCAATTTTGAGTAACATCACACATATGTCAAACATCAATCTATTTTTTTGATATTTCGAGAAAATCTTCATATCCCATTTTTGGCCATCATATAAGGTGTACTGCGTGTGAAAACATAGACAGTGAAACTTTCAGCGTCACCTTTTTTAGGGCCCTTTTGTTGTGGTTTTTTTTGGCTTTTTGGCTTTGGCAAAAGCCAAAAAAAGCACCTAAATAGGTGCTTTTTTGGATTTTGGATTTTGGAAGCCAAAAACAAAGATCCTATTTTTTTGGCTTCCAAAATCCAAAAGCCAAAAAGCACCTATTTAGGTGTTTTTTTGGATTTTGCCAAAGCCAAAAAGCCAAAAAAAGCGGGAGCGGTGTTTTGGAACATGTGTGCATATGCACCCTATATTTTGAAAAGCATCTTACATACATTTTAAATTTTTAAAAAATTGAAACTAAAAGTTCGTACTTACATCTTCACGTGCTACGTGCTCACAAAGTCGTTTCATAAAAAATCGACTTCTCATGTGACGTGTGTAAAAAAGACAAAATTCAGTGCTAAAAATAATGCTTTTCACAAGATAAACTTTCTCTTTTTTATATAGACAACACAAAATATTGGTTTTCGTGAAACTTGACGAACGCACGTATATTATGGAGATGTACATATAGAATTTTTTATCCAAATTTTTCGACATTTCGAAATATGATTTTTTGGTAGAGGGAGCATACGCACCCGGGAGCCGAATTGAATTTCCGAAAAAAAGCCACAACAAAAGGGCCCTTAGCCAAACTGGTGGGACGGTGAGGCCCGAATTAATAAAGCCACCACCATCCTTCTTCTCCACTCGCCCCTCCCCTCCCCTCCCCATCAATATCCTCTTCAAAGCAGATTAAAGAGGATGTAGTGCCCCCACGACGGGTGCGGGAGCGTGGTCGCCTACAACGAGCTCCACGACCACGAGCTCGCGTGCCCGCACGGCCCGTGCGACTGCACAGAGGCCGGCTGCGACTTCTCCGCCTCGCCAGCAGCGCTCATCGCCCACCTCAGAGAAATCCATTCGATTTGTGTGGACATGATCCCGTACGGCACCGCGATGGCGTTCATCATCCCGGTGCTGGCACCGCCAGAGCCAAGACGTCCGGTCATCTTCTACGGGAACGATGGTACCGTGTTCGTCTGGCACACATATACGCAAGTCCAGCCGAAAAATGGATGCGTGCTGGCCAGCCTATCCGTTGAGTGCGTTAGGTCGGCGGCGTGCGTGTGGCCGGAGTACAAGGTGAGTATGTCGTCGCACGGCAAGCCATTACTTAATCGCTCTGAGATTGGTTTAATGCTCCCCAACTATACGGCCACTATTCTGGCGAACAGCACGACCACGCCGGGCGCCGCCAAATGGTCGGAACTAGAGCGGTCGTTGCAATGGTATCAACCGTGCACGGAGCTGACTATCTGGGTTCGCATCGACAGGTGATACATGCGCCTATCTTAATCTTCGTGTTTATCTAATTGAAATTGCGGTTTATGCAGTATCGAATTAATTAATTTTTGTTGTCAGAAAGTTCTCGTCGGACGGAAGTTCCTATTCGGAAGGGCCGGGTATTCATTTTCAACTTGGGTATTTATTTTGCCAAAATTCTCATGTATTTGCTAAATTTTTCACTGATTTATGAGGAAATTATAAGGTTTTGTCAAAATCTTGGGTATTCAGTTGCATACCCAAGAATACCCCTGGCGCCGCCCTGGTTGCCAACTATGGGCTTTTTTCATTCAGAGGATTCACCAGGGCGGCCCTAACGACGATATATGATCTTATTTGGCGGAGAGGGACTTGCTTGCGTTTCCTATCTTCGGTTAGGGCCCTTTATGTAAACACTAAGCGCTTGATTGTATTATGTGTTTATGTTCACATACTCTATGGTGTAAAATACTATGGAATCCCATGTCCGATTAAATGCACCTCTGGACCCTGCAGGCATTTCCCTTGTTATCTTTTCTTTTTACACATATTGTAACCATTGTTCAACGCGCAGTCCATCGGCTTGGGTGCTAGACTGCTAGGTGCTTCCTCGGGAAGGTACCCTATCTTGCCCATTTGAGAACACACGTCCCTATAATTGCTCAGAAGCCCCGCGAGGGCACGATGGTCTTTTCTGGGTGTATGTAAGATTTAGCCTTGACCAGCCCTCCGCCCTTCTTCTCTTTCTGTTCTGCTGGTAGCTAGTAACTAGCCTTCACCAGCCCTCCACCCTAACTACTGAGTAGTAAAGTACTACGTACCTCGCAAGCCATGGCTCCATTGAGCCGGGCGGCCCGGCGGCAGGATATCCTAGGGAAGACGATGAGGACTAGGACCGCCGAGAAAAACTCATCTAGCCAGCTAGCGCGTCGTTGTATGGCCACTTATGATCGCCCGAGCATTCTCGCAGAGCGGTCTATCCTCTATTTGATGGAGAGCGAGCCAGTCGGCGAGGGTTCGTCCGGGTAGGTTTCTAGTGGCGTGTCCTCCAGGTTCATTCTTATTTTCTAATAACTGTTTTTTCCATTTATTTACATCTCACAGGGCCGGCGGTTCAAACGTCTACCCGGTAACCCCCACGACGGTGGCGCCCCAAGTCCGGTCGTCGGAAGCTGAGTTCGGCCCCGTTTCACGGCCAAGCCAGGTAGGCTGTATGCCTCTATCCACTTTTTTTTATACTCCCTCCAATCCATTTTAATAGACTCAGATTTAGTACTCCCTCCGATCCATTTTATTTGACTCAAATTTAGAGTACAACTTTGTACTAAATCCGAGTCAACTAAAATGGATCATAGGGAGAATACAACTTTACTAAATCCGTGTTTACTACTACTACTACTACTAAAAGGGATAGGATGGAGTAGTTTATGTAATCACGGCTTTCCTTTTAATTATGTGTTGATGAACACTGTGATATTTGTGGAGCGTCCAAGTGATGTCCATTCCTGTATCAAGATCTGTGCTAGAAATTAGTAGTACTCCTATTTTTTTGCGTGTAATTACTCATATATGAATTGGTTGGATTCTTTTTTGTTCCATACAATGATCGTGCCAACAAATGGAGGTGAACATGGCCCACATAGGCAGCCAGCTGGGGAATGAACTCTCCCTCACCCCGGAGTTTGAGCTCTGTTCACGTAGATTTGGCGTCCGAGAACAAGATCTGCCATAATCTTCAGCAAGGCATCAATACCTTTACTCGCCGAGCTCGACAGGCTTAATGAGCGAACCGCGTTTGTGTGGAACTGCATAACCAGAGCGTCACATTGATGAATGATGATGATGCAAACACCACCATCAAGGGCGAGGGTTCGTCCGGGTAAGTTTCTAGCGGGGTGTCCTTCAGTTGATTCTTATTTTCTAACCGTTTTTACATTTATTTACATCTCACAGGGCCGGCGGTTCAAATGTCTCCCCGGTAACCACAACGACGGTGGCGCCCCAAGTCCGGCCGTCCGAAGCTAAGTTCGGCCCCGTTTCCGGCCAAGCCAGGTAGGCTGTATGCCTCTGTCCACTTGTTTTTTTATAGTTTATGTAATCACCGCTTTCCGATTATTATGTGTTGATGAACCCTGTGGTATTTGTGGAGCGTCCGAGTGTTGTCCATTCCTTTATCAATATCCATGCTAGAAATTAGTACTCTAGTCCTATTGTTTGCGGGTAATTAATACTCATATATGAATGGGTTGATTTCTTTTTTTTTCATACAATGATTGTTGTAGCAAAAGGAGGAGAACAAGGCCCACATAGGCAGCCAGCTGGAGAATGAACACTCCCTCACCCTGGAGTGTGATCGTCTTCACAGAGTTTTGGCGTCTGAGAAGGAGATCTCCTTTCATCTTGCGCAATGCGTCGACATGCTTAAGCAGCAGAACGCCTACTGGGTGGAACTGAACAACAAGAGCGTCACATGGATGGATACTGGAAGCAACCTCATCAAGTATCTCATGGAACAGAAGTTGAAATTAAAGCTCAAGAGGCAGATCTCGAGGGTGCTAATGCGCGGACAAACCGCCGTCCTTAAGGCGATTATCAAGGAGAAGGAGGATCTCCGTGCACGGCTAGCGACCTATATCTCGGCGTCCACCAAGAGCGTCCCCGAGTAGGAGATCTTGTTCGCTAGTTAACTCGCTTCATCACCTTAATATCGCCATGTGCTCGTAAAACTGCTAGTTAACTTTCTGTTGGTATGTTGCACATTTGATCCGAACTTTGTGTTTTGCAATGCACAATTGATCAACTACTAGTAAGTGTATATTAAAATGGCGGGATACTCTTTTTAGCGGCGAAAATTTTCCATTTGTTGCTATTGTAGCTAATCTAAGCCCTTCGAATCTTCCCTATCGTCAAGAAAACTTTTGAAAAACATAAGCATTTTGGAGGGAAACCTTGATGATATAGGCTATGAGGATGATCCTGGGTTGTGGTTCTTAGCGTGATCTGTAGATGGCAATATGCTTCTTGTTCATACCTGAGGCTGCAAGATGTTCTCTAAGGACACTGTCAGTTATGTTCAGATAAGCTAGGGAAGAGATTACCGGTCTTGGAGCATATTGTCTTTTCGTGGGATTGAATTATCCGCTCACATTGCAGTAAATCATGCATATTTCGATTTATATTTTGGTGGAGTTTCATTCGATTTGAATCATAGGTTTGTGAGAAAATATATATTTAGTTTAAACTAGTGCTCGAATACGTAAGAAGCTATTTAATCACAAGCTAGTCATCCGAATGGGATGAAATATTCATAGATTTTAAAACAAGGCATCTACATATTACTTGGATTTTTTTCAAAATTTTCTGAATAGTTTTTTCTTTTTTAGCTTCGAAATAACAGATAGTTTGGAACGTTGGATCTCGAATGATGGTAGATGGTGGCACCTAGTCACTGAAGCTCCGTCCGGTTTCCAAACCAAGCTAGGAAAGGCATTAAAAATGAAGTTCTGCTCTAAAACATCTCTCATTTCATTTTGGTGCTCGCGCGGTTGCATGCTGCCCACGTGTTAAGGTACGTGTCTCTGGCATAGAGTACTACGATTATCGGCGAAAAATATATCGTAATGGAAACTGTAAAAAAAAACCTCTCTGCTCAAGCTGATGTGACGAGACATCACTGCACCAAACGTCGTCGCAAATTTATAGATGGGTGGCGTGCTAGTCTACCATCTACCAACTGTCAAATCGGCGCCCAGTCGCAGCAGCAGCAGCCTAGAGTACTGCCTAGGTTTTGCCCCTTGCATGTCTATCATCTTTTTCTTCACCCTCCCAGAATCACGCGCACGCGCAGGATCTCGATCCCCACCACGCCGCATCACTAGTACTATACCTTTCTCTCTTCACCCCAGCCGGCCGCGGCGCGCATCGTTCCTTCCATAGCGCTCGCCCTCTCCTCCGAAAACCCCAAGCGCAGTTGCATCCGCCATCCACCTAAATCCATCTTCACGTGATGGAATATTCAAGGCTTTGCCGAGGCGGCGGGGACGGCCACTTGGAGGCTCTCACCGGCGACAACATCGACCTCATCGCTGCGCATCTGGACGTTACCTACACCGTCCGACTTGCCGCATGTTCCAGGGAGCTCTACGACCAGATCAGCAATGATGAAGGTAAGATGCACCATTGGGATGAACCCCGCCTGCCGATGCCTCCGCTCGCTTATTGGTTCGATGAACCCCGGTTCGTGGCAACAAGCATCTCGTCCGCATGTTACCGTGTACGACCCGGTGCCCCTCGACCATCCTCGCCGTTCTGTCACCCCGCCGTTCATGCACGACAGAAAATGGCTTGGCGCGAACGGCGACTGGATCGCCGCCGCCGATCATCGTGGGTGCCAGTGGTGCCTTGTGAACGTCTACACCGAGCGACATATCCCCCTTCCATCCCCACCTGATCCGAAGATTGTTCATGGTGTTACATATCAACCTGCTACTAAAGATTGGTTATACTATCTTTGCCGGAGTCGAGCAATTAATTTGTTGAAGATTGTAATCTGCCAAGTGCCCACAAAAGGTGGGAGGTACGCAGATTACAAGCTCATCGCCTTGTTCGACAAAAGGATTTTCTACCTTGAAGGGGGTGGCGACTGGAGAATGTTGAAGAACCCTACACTTGAACAAATTGTGCCGGCGTTCTGTGATGCCATTGAACTCGGTGGCCAAGTTTTTGCGGTGGACGAAATTAGGGGCTGGACGTACTGCTGGGGACACCCCAAATGGTATTTTTCAGTCCTTATGTTGCATTGCATGATACACTCGCCTTAATCAATGAAGTTATTCATGAACTACCTTGTTTATATTTTACCTTTCATAAATGACTTAATGATCACACCGCCTTTTGCTGAATATGAATGAACCGTTGCTTGCAATGAATTAGTACTAATTAGTCACCAACAAACATAGTATGCTCGAGTATGTGATTGCATTCCTGAATTAGTAATTCTACGCTACTCTGCAGAATATGTATGTAATTAACCAAGTATCTCAAAAGATAAGGTAGCACTATGAAGGCACCCTTTTTGATAACCTTTACACCCATTGTTTCATATATAACTAATTGATTTTTGCTCCAAAAGGAGGACGAGAGACCCCGCCATCCGCATCGGAGAGATGCATAAGGACTTTCATAAGTATATGACTTAACGATCACATCCTTTATCTGAATATGAATGAACAGCTTGCTTGCAACGAATTAGTACTAATCAGTCATCAGCAAACATAGTATACTCCGTATGTGAATACAATCCTGAATTAGTAACTCTATCCACTGCAGAATATGGATGTAATTAACAAGTATCTCAAATGTTAACGTAGCACAATGAAGGCACCCTTCTTGATTAACTTTTACACCCATTGTTTCATATAACTAGTTGATTTTTGCTCGAAATAGAGGGCGAGGTACCCCGGCCTCGCATCGAAGAGATGAATATGGCCGTTATTTAGTACTCCATCTCATGAAACATGTTGTAACTATTTCTTACTTTTGATTTACTCCCTCTCGTCCCACCAAAAGTGTCTTGAATATCTCGCCTTCTCCTTTTTCCCTTAGAAAAGTAACTCAATCAAAATCCAATTATTTACTAAACAAGAATGAAATACTTGTTATGCCTAATTTACTTAGTTTAACCTGTACCTTTTATAATTCTGTTCTTTATCCGGCTAGATTTTTCTTTGCCAAATTGCCCGAAGCTTATGCATATTTCAACCCCATCGTGGATGTTATGCCTATCATACCTCTATTTTTTTTCTATTAGCCTTTGTTTGGCAAGCTGCTTTAAGTTTCCCATGAAATGTTTAGTACTCTATCTACCAAATTGAATGTTGTATTCATTCCAAAAAATCTACAAAATGTGTACAAGACGAGAACTTTTATATTTTTATATTACTAGTATGTATGCACGTCAAACCATTAAAGATTCTGTTTGATAATCAAAAGAATATTTATAGCATGCCTTTCGCAAGTTTTGAAAGAATATATAAAAAATCTAAAAAAATAGATGTAGAGAATGTATTATTCTACCAGAGTGTAAAATCTGAAATTGAGATACCCTATATTCGGGCCGCACAGAAATGACAGAATCTGATAGATTTTGAAGTTACAAAATGTTGGAAAATATATATCAGATTTTTTTGTTGTTGCAAAACCTTAAATATAAGATATTTTGATTTGGACATTTGAATGTTGGTAGAACACAACATTGTTGACACCCGTATTTAATCTCCGTTTTCTTTGGAACTTCAAAATGCAGCTCTCAAAATTTTCAAAAACCATGCTACATGTAGCTCGAGCTATATTCATGGTTTTCGAAAGAAAATATTGCCAACAATGCATATATAAAATACGAAAACAAGAGTGGTCCTACAAAAAATGATGTTTCTTCCCATCAATCGGCAAACGAAGGGAACAAATAAAAAATTAAAAATATGTGTACATCTAACACTCACTCGTTTCTTATCTACCTTTTCCTTTGATGTTTCCTTGAGAGTTGAGACCGTAAGAACCTTCCATTGATCCATGTAGCAGTGCTTGAATAGCGATTTCTTTGAACGGGGTTATTCCTATGATTCAGGGTTTCATATATTTGGTCATTTTTTGGGGTAGACCCAGGGCTCACGTGATGGTTCTAAAATATTGTAGAGTTAGCTATGTGCACTCTTCACGGAGAATCTCGTTGTTGTGCACCGTTAGATTTAGCACTCCAAGGGTCATGATTGAAGCTCTATACTCGGTTTAAAACTGGACCAACTCGGTAGATTGTCTGTACTCCTATATTGTATACAAATATCTAATCATATACACCGTTGGATCACTTAAGACAAAGGAAATTAACTACAGCACAGGACTTAAACTTAAGATGATATATTTGTCAAAATTTGAATGTATCTATATGCTTTCACTGTCTAGATACATCTGAATTTGGACAAATCTCAGACACTTTCGGTGGGACAGAGGTAGTATATAACTGTGTATGCCAAAACTAGTGTCTAGTTTTGGCGAAGTTAAGACTAGTTTCGTGGGATGCATGCAGTATAACTGATATATTGGACACTCGATTTGAACACATGAATGACCAATGTCCTTAGCTTACATAGTCGTATTTATACTGTGAGCATGAACGATGAACAGTGTTCGCTGTTTGAATATGGTTGCCAGTAACACCCTATTCGTCTCCATTTCTAATATTGCAGAAAACCCGATGTCCATGTTCGTAATCCCGCCACCGGTGGTGGATGATCAGCAGTACGCGTGGTTCCTCGCTCCAACTGCTGATGGCAAGCGATTGATGATCATCCTTACAGTAAACAACATTGGGATTGCCAATGCTGAAGTACCTCCTGACATTCCCTATGCTGCTAATGGGCTTCAGCTACGGCAGTATCCTCCTGTTGCCACCTACGTCTTTGAGCAGGATCCCATATCTCTGTTCGTTGCAGCACGTGCAGGGGACTTTCATTGGAGGCAGGTTAACAGCCTCGGCGACCACTCTGTTCCTCGGACTCAATTACCCGATCATTGCCAACCTGAAGAAGCGTGAATCCAAAGCTCCCGATGGCACATTGGTTCCATTCATGAGGAAAAACTGCGTCTACACAGCATACCGGAAGTATCTTCATAATCAATACCCTAAAATTTTGCGCTGCAACCTCCAGCCAGATGAAGGTGAGACTGTGGGAGTTATCAGCCCTCCCAGAGTTAGTTGGGGTAGTGTCCGACAAGCGGCTATGTGGTTTAAGCCTGCTTTAAACATTGCCCGTTCGGTGTTACCTTTAAAAAAACACTGACACACTTTTTTATTATGCTTGAAGTGTTGAGAAGTAGTACACTGTTTTTGGTATCTACTAGTTTGAATCAGTTTATTTGAACACCGCCTACGCTTTTGTATTTCGTGTTGCCTTCATATTATAACCCATGCATGGTTGTTTTAGGATTGACTTTATTTCAGCACTATAATTACAATGTGTGTACGTCCTTTATAATATAGCCACCTCTTGTTGATCATAGTCGTGAGAGGACCATTCCTATTTTTTCGCCGCTAAAGGGTAAAGTACATCCCTGGGGGCATCGATTCTTGCTGCAGGCCACTAAACATGCATCAACTATGAGCAAAGAAGTTGATGTGCGACCTAGGTGACTGTGCGGACCCCACATGTTAACCAAAGAAACAAACATGTCAATACGGAACTAATGTACATACGACAACTCCTATATGATATGTGTACGATTGAGCATCTGGAGGTGTGCTGCCACCTGCTTCCTCACACGTTGGGTTTGATCTTGTGTTGCGTACACGGATCGGACTGAAATTGTCGTGTGCATAGCAAGGTTCATGTCAATAAGGCTGAGTGCCTGAGTTTGGCATCTAAGTCTAGGCAACAAATACTTTTGGGTTCCAACGGCCATCTACATGGTATTTGCTATAGGCCTACTTGCTCAGGCTGTCGAAGCCCAATAACTAGAAATGGGCTTTTCTGCTCATGCAATTTCGGTCCTTTTCTAATGAACCATAGATCCTATGATGGCAAAAAACAAAAACACGGAGATTCTGCATAAAAGTTGTTTTTATTTATTTAGAATTATCCAGTTGCAATTTTTGAAACTGCTCATGGCCAATATGAAAATCCTTGATCGCTCCATACCCACACGGATCACGGTATTTTTAAAAAATTCATAAAGTGGATTTGAAATTTAAAACATATCCTAATAATTCCATGATTTATTCTATTAACTTGCAAGATCTTGGAGCGAAAGAGCTTGTATTAGACTGCAAAAATAATACAGAAAAACCTGTCATTAACAAGAAATGAAGGTTTATCGTCCAAAGAGGATGCCATGTGGGACCCATGAGCCAGCAGCGTCCTCAACATTTCAAAGGCGGTAGGAGATCCAAAAAAAGGCAAGTATCTCGAAAATAGGGGTCAAAAATAAATCATAGAAAGGAATCTTTTATAGTTCAGAGTGGCTGACATGTGGGACAGATCTGCCAGCAGCATCCTCATCATTTCAAAGTCGGCAGAGGATCAAAAGAAAAAAGGCAAATAGCCAGAAATTAGGGGTCGAATCCAACAAAGGAAACTTTTATTATTCATAGAAGAAGACATGTGGGACCGACCTGCCAGCATCGTCCTCATCGTTTTTAAAGGCCCTAGGGGATCAAAAGAAAAAGGCAAATAGCCAGAAATTAGGGGTAAAAAATAAATCCAACAAAGGAAAGGTTTATTGTTCATAGAGCCTGACCTGTGGGACCCATGAGCCAGCAGCCTACTCAATTTCAAAGGCGGCATAGGATCGAAAGAAAAAGGCAAGTGACCAAAAATCAGGGGGAAAAATCCAAGAAAAAAACTTTATTGTACATAGAAGATGACATGCGGGTCCCATGAGCCAGCACCTTACTCCACGTTTCGAGGCGGCATGAGATCGAAAGAAAAAGGAAAGTGACCAAATATCAGGAGCAAAAAATAATCCAAGAAAAGAAACTTTTAATGTACATAGAGGATGACATATGGGTCCCATGTTGTAGCAGCGGTCTGAACGTTTCAAAGACGGCATGAGATCGAAAGAAAAAGGCAAGTGCCAAATATCAAGAGCCAAAAATAATCCAAGAAAAGAAACTTTCATTGTACATAGAGGATGACATATGGGTCCCATGTTGTAGCAGATGGTCCGAACGTTTCAAAGACGGCATGAGAACGAAAGAAAAATGCAAGTGACCAAATATCAAGAGCCAAAAATAATCCAAGAAAAGAAAATTTATTGTACATAGTTAATGACATGCGGGTCCCATGAGCCAGCAGCTTACTCAACGTTTGAGAGGCGGCATGAGATTGAAAGAAAAAGGCAAGTCACCAAATATCAGGAGCCAAAAATAATCCAAAAAAGAAACTTTTATTGTACATAGAGTATGACATGCGGGTCCCATTAGGAAGCAACATCCTCAACGTTTCCAAGGCGGCATGGGATCAAAAGAAAAAAGAAATAGCCAAAAAGCAGAGGGTGAAAAAATCGAAGAAAAGAAACTTTTATTGTTCATAGTGGATGACATGTGGGACCCATGAGGCAGCGAAGCATCCTCAACGTTTCCAAGGCAGCAGGGGATCGAAAGAAAAAAGGAAATAGCCAAAAATCGGAGGGTGAAAATAATCCAAGAAAAGAAAATTTTATTTTACGAGTGAGGATGACATGTGGGTCCTATTTTGCAGCAGCGGTCTCAACGTTTCAAATACGGCTTGAGAGTTGAGATCAAAAGAAAAAGAAAGTAGCCACGAAAAGAAAGTTGATTGTACATAGAGGATGACATGCGGGTCCCATTTTGCAGCAGCTTACTCGACTTTTCCAAGGCGGCAGGGGATCAAAAGAAAAAGGAAATAGCAAAAAATCAGAGGGTGAAAAAAACCCAAGAAAATGAACTTTTATAGTACATAGAGGATGACATGCGGGTCCCATGAGCCTGCAGGTTCCTCAACGTTTCAAACATGGCATGAGATCGAAAGAAAAATACAAGTGACCAAATATCAGGGGCCAAAAATAATAATCCAAGAAAAGTAATTTTTATTATACATAGAGGATGACATGCGGGTCCCATTTTGCAGCAACGGTCTGAACGTTTCAAAGACGGCATGAGATCAAAAGAAAAATGCAAGTGACCAAATATCAGGAGCCAAAAATAATCCAAGAAAAAAATTATTGTACATAGAGGATGGCATGCGGGTCCTATTTTGCAGCAGCGTTCTCAACGTTTCCAAAAAAAGGAAGTAGCCAGAAATCATGGGCTCAAAAAAATCCAAGAAAAGAAAGATTTCAATTGGGTCAGTATCTGGCCGTCTGGGCTTTCGAACTATCCTGCTGGACGCTTTTGGACTCGTACAATTTGAGCCCACTCCAAAACAGGAAAGTCCTATGCTTCGCGAAAACAAAAAACAAGGAGATTCAACATATAAGTTTGTTTATTTAAAATTAAAGATTTATTTTTTCCGTTTGCAATAGCTCAGAGCGAAATACATTGTTTATTGTCTGCAAAATAATCAAGATATCACATGTTTCTTGTACGGGGAGGCTGACATCGGGTACCCATGAGCCAGCAGCGTCGTCAACGTTTTTAAAGACGGCAGAGGATCGAAAAAAAAATCAGTTGGTAAAAAAATCCAAAAAAAGAAACATTTATCGTTCTGAGCGGATGACATGCGGGACCCATGAGGCAGCAGCATTCTCAACGTTTCCAAGGCGACACAGGATTTTAAAAAAGGCGAAATAGCCAGAAATTAGAGGTCAAAATAACTCCAAGAAAGGAAATGTTTATTGTTCATAGAGGCTGACATGTGGGACCCATGAGCCAACAGAATCCTCAACGTTTCACAGGCGGCAGGGGATCAAAAGAAAAAGGAAGTACCCAAAAATTAGGGGTAAAAAATAATTCCAAGAAAGGAAACTTTTATTGTTCGTAGATGATGACATGCGGGACCCATGAGCCATGCAGCAGCTTACTCAACGTTTCAAAGGCGGCATGAGATCGAAAGCAAAAGGCAAGTGACAAAATATCAGGAGCCAAAGATAATCCAAGAAAAGAAACTTTATTGTGCATAGAGGATGACATGCGGGTCCCATTTAGCAGCAGCGGTGTCAACGTTTCAAATGCGGCTTGAGATCAAAAGAAAAAAAGTTGATTGTACATAGAGGATGACATGCGGGTCCCATGAGTCAGCAGCTTACTCAACGTTTCCAAGGCGGCAGGGGATCAAAAGAAAAAAGAAATAGCCAAAAATCAGAGGGTGAAAAAATCCAAGAAAAGAAATTTTATAGTACATAGAGGATGACATGCGGGACCCATTTTGCAGCAGCTGTCCCAACGTTTCAAATGCGGCTTGAGATCAAAAGAAAAAGAAAGTAGCCAGAAATTAGGGGGTAAAAAAACTCCAAGAAAGGAAAGCTTTATCGTTCATATGAGGCAGCAGAGTCCTCAACTTTCAAAGGCGGCAGGGGATCAAAAGAAATAGGAAATAGCCAAAAATCAGAGGGTGAAAAAACCCAAGAAAATGAACTTTTTAGTGCATAGAGGATGACATGCGGGTCCCATGAGCCGACGAGGTTCCTCAACGTTTCAAACGTGGCATGAGATCGAAAGAAATAGGCAAGTGACCAAATATCAGGATCCAAAAATAATTCAAGAAAAGAAATTTGATTGTACATAGAGAATGACATGCGGGTCCCATTTAAGGAGCAGCGGTATCACCGTTTGAGAGGCGGCAGGGGATCGAAAGAAAAAGGCAAGTGACCAAATATGAGGTGCCAAAAAAATCCAAGAAAAGAAAGTTTTATTGTACATAGAGGATGACATGCGGGTCCCATGAGCCTGCGGGTTCCTCAACGTTTCAAACGTGGCATGAGATCGCAAGAAAAAGGCAAGTGACCAAATATCAGAAGCCATGTGAGAATCTTTTAATGTTCATAGAGGATGACATGTGGGACCGACCCGCCAACGAGCGTCCTCATCGTTTCAATGGGGGCGGGAGATCAAAAGAAAAAGGGAAATAGCCGAAATTAGGGGTCAAAAATAACTCCAAAAAAGAAAAACTTTTATTGTTCGTAGAGGATGACATGCGGGTCCCATGAGTCAGCCAGCTTACCCAACGTTTCCAAGGCAGCAGGGGATCAAAAGAAAAAGGAAATAGCCAAAAATCAGAGGGTGAAAAAAAATAAGAAAAATAAACTTTAATAGCACATAGAGGATGACATGCGGGTCCCATGAGCCAGCAGGTTCCTCAACGTTTCAAACGTGGCATGAGATCGAAACAAAAAGGCAAGTGACCAAATATCAGGATCCAAAAATAATTCAAGAAAAGAAACTTGATTGTACATAGAGGATGACATGCGGGTCCCATGAGTCAGCAGCTTACTCAACGTTTCCAAGGCGGCAGGGGATCAAAAGAAAAGGAAATAGCCAAAAATCAGAGGGTGAAAAAAAATCCAAGAAAATAAACTTTTATAGCACATAGAGGATGACATGCGGGTCCCATGAGCCACAAGGTTCCTCAACGTTTCAAACGTGGCATGAGATCGAAAGAAAAAGGCAAGTGACCAAATATCAAGAGCCAAAAATAATTCAAGAAAAGAAACTTGATTGTACATAGAGGATGACATGCGGGACCCATTTAGCAGCCGCGGTCTCACCGTTTGAGAGGCTGCACGGGATCGAAAGAAAAAGGCAAGTGACCAAATATCAGGAGCCAAAAATAATCCAAGAAAAGAAAGTTTTATAGTACATAGAGGATGACATGCGGGTCCCATTTTGCAGCAGCGGTCTCAACGTTTCCAAGGCGGCACAGGACCAAAAGAAAAATGAAGTAGCCGAAATCGGGGGTGAAAAAAATCCAAGAAGAAAGATTTCAATTGGGCTGCATCCGGACATCCGGGCCTTCGAACTATCCTGCTTGGCCTTTTGACTCGTACAATTTCAGCCCACTCCAAAACAGGAAAGTTCCGAATTTTCTAAAAAAACAGGAAAGTCCTATGCTTCGCAAAGACAAAAAAACAAGGAGATTCAACATACAAGTTTGTTTATGTAAAAATAAAGATTTAATTATCCGTTTGATATAGCTCGAGAGCGCAATACACCGTTTATTGTCCGCAAAATAATCAAGATATCATATGTTTGTTGTACGGGGAGGTCGACATCGGGGACCCATGAGCCGACAGACGTCGTCAACGTTTTAAAGGCGGCAGGGGATGGAAAGAAAAAATAAACCAAAAATATGTTGGTACAAAATCCAAGAAAAGAAACATTTTCGTTCTAAGAGGATGACATGCGGGACCCATGAGGCAGCAGCATCCTCAGCGTTTATTGTTCATAGAGGCTGACATGTGGGACCCGTGAGCCAACAGCGTCCTCAACGTTTTAAAGGCGGCAGGAGATCGAAAGAAAAAATTAGCCAAAAATCATTTGGTAAACAAAATCCAAGAAAAGAAACATTTACCGTTCTGAGAGGATGACATGCGGGACCCATGAGGCAGCCAGCATCCTCAACGATTCCAAGGCGGTAGGGGATCAAAGGAAAAAAAAGGAAATATCCCGAAATTAAATAGGGGTTCAAAATAAATCCATCAAAGGAAACTTTTATTGTTCACAGAGGATGACATGTGGGACCGACCTGCCAGCAACGTCGTCATCGTTTCAAAGGGGCAGGAGATCAAAAGAAAAAGGCAAATAGCCAGAAATTAGGGGTCAAAAATAACTCCAAGAAAGGAAACTTTTATTGTTCGTAGAGGATGACATGCGGGACCCATGAGCCAGCAGCTTACTCAACGTTTCAAAGGCGGCATGAGATCGAAAGAAAAAGGCAAGTGGCAAAATATCAGGAGCCAAAGGTAATCCAAGAAAAGAAACTTTATTGTACATAGAGGATGACATGCGGGTCCCAATTAGCAGCAGCGAGTCTCAACGTTTCAAATGCGGCTTGAGATCAAAAGAAAAAGAAAGTTGATTGTACATAGAGGATGACATGCGGGTCCCATGAGTCAGCAGACTTACTCAACGTTTCCAAGGCGGCGGGGATCAAAAGAAAAAGGAAATAGCCAAAAATCATAGGGTGAAATAAAACCCAAGAAAATAAACTTTTATAGCACATAGAGGATGACATGCGGGTCCCATGAGCCAGCAGGGTCCTCAACGTTTCAAACGTGGCATGAGATCGAAAGAAAAAGGCAAGTGACCAAATACTTGGAGCCAAAAATAATTCAAGAAAAGAAACTTGATTGTACATAGAGGATGACATGCGGGTCCCAATTAGCAGCAGCGGTATCACCGTTTGAGAGGCGGCAGGGGATCGAAAGTAAAAGGCAAGTGACCAAATATGAGGTGCCAAAAAGAATCCAAGAAAAGAAAGTTTTATAGTACATAGAGGATGACATGCGGGTCCCATTTAGCAGCAGCGGTCTCACCGTTTGAGAGGCGGCAGGGGATCGAAAGAAAAAGGTAAGTGACCAAATATGAGGTGCCAAAAAAATCCAAGAAAAGAAAGTTTTATAGTACATAGAGGATGACATGCGGGTCCCATTTAGCAGCAGCAGTATCACCGTTTGAGAGGCGGCAGGGGATCGAAAGAAAAAGGCAAGTGACCAAATTTGAGGTGCCAAAAATAATCCAAGAAAAGAAAGTTTTATAGTACATAGAGGATGACATGCGGGTCCCATTTAGCAGCAGCGGTATCACCGTTTGAGAGGCGGCAGGGGATCGAAAGAAAAAGGCAAGTGACCAAATTTGAGGTGCCAAAAAATCCAAGAAAAGAAAGTTTTATAGTACATAGAGGATGACATGCGGGTCCCATTTAGCAGCAGCGGTATCACCGTTTGAGAGGCGGCAGGGGATCGAAAGAAAAAGGCAAGTGACCAAATTTGAGGTGCCAAAAAAACTCCAAGAAAAGAAAGTTTTATAGTACATAGAGGATGACATGCGGGTCCCATTTAGCAGCAGCGGTATCACCGTTTGAGAGGCGGCAAGGGATCAAAAGAAAAAGGAAGTAGACCGAAATCGGGGGGCCAAAAAAAATCCAAGAAAAGAAAGAATTTTGGTTCATAGAGGATGACATGCGGGACCCATGATCCCGCATCGTAAACGGCTCGATCGGAGAGCGTTGAACGAGATGGCGCGATCGAGAAAAAAACAATGCCGGAGAGGCTGCCATCCGGGCCCTACATCCCTCGGCGGTGCGGATTTGCGTTGACTCGGCCGGCGAACCCGAGAATTCGAGATGCACCACGTCCCGGGCCACCATACGCCACGTTTTGGCCGTTTTCGTCGGGCTAGGTGGCCTCAAAAACGAGAAAAAACGTTTTGACATGCACAACGGACAGACCCAAAATCGTCGGCCATGGTACACCAGCAACCACGGCGCGACTTCAACTTCGTCGGCCATGGCAACTTTTCTTGTAGTGTGGGATTGGCGGCGGCGGCGTCTCTGGAACTTTTTCCGTATCGTGGCTCTCGGTAATAGGGTTTTCGGTAGGCGGAAGGGCAGAGTCGGAGGGCTGACGAGGGGCCCACACCATAGGGCGGCGTGGGCCCCTCCTTGGCCGTGCCGCCTTGTGGTGTCGCCACCTCGTGGCCCCACTTCGTATGCTCTTCGGTCTTCTGGAAGCTCCGTTGAAAAATAAGACCCTGGGCGTTGATTTCGTCCAATTCTGAGAATATTTCCTTTGTAGAATTTCTGAAACCAAAAACAGCACAAAACAGGAATTGGCGCTTCGGCATCTTGTCAATAGGTTAGTGCCGGAAATGTAAAGTGTGTATAAAACATGTGAGTATTGTCATAAAACTAGCATGGAACATAAGAAATTATAGATACGTTTGAGACGTATCAAGCATCCCCAAGCTTAGTTCCTACTCACCCTCGAGTAGGTAAACGATAACAAGGATAATTTCTGAAGTGACATGCTATCATAATCTTGATCAATACTATTGTAAAGCATATGAGATGAATGAAGTGATTCGAAGCAATGGTAAAGACAATGATTAAAATATAGCAAAGACTTTTCATGAATAGTACTTTCAAGACAAGCATCAGTAAGACTTGCACATGAGTTAACTCATAAAGCAATAAATTCTTAGTAGAAAGGTTTGAAGCAACACAAAGGAAGATATAAGTTTCAGCGGTTGCTTTCAACTTCAACATGTATATCTCATGGATGTATATCTCATGGATAATTGTCAACACAAAGTAATATGATGAATGCAAATAAGCTAGTATGTAGGAATCAATGCACACAGTTGACACAAGTGTTTGCTCCTAAGATAGAAAGAAGTAGGTAAACTGACTCAACATAAAGTAAAAGAATGGCCCTTCGCGAGAGGAAGCATGGATTACTATTTTTGTGCTAGAGCTTTTCATTTTGAAAACATAGAAACAATTTTGTCAACGGTAGTAATAATTCATATGTGTTATGCATAAGACATCCTATAAGTTGCAAGCCTCATGCATAGAATACCAATAGTGCTCGCACCTTGTCCTAATTAGCTTGGATTTACATGGATTATCATTGCATAACATATGTTTCAACCAAGTGTCACAAAGGGATACCTCTATGCCGCCTGTACAAAGGTCCAAGGAGATAGATCGCATTTGATTTCTCGTTTTTGATAGATCTCAACTTAGGACATCCATACCGGGACAACATAGACAACAGATAACGGACTCCTCTTTAATGCATAAGCATTCAGCAACAGATAATATTCTCATAAGAGATTTGAGGATTAATGTCCAAACTGAAACTTCCACCATGATTCATGGCTTTGGTTAGCGGCCCAATGTTCTTCTCTAACAATATGCATAGTCAAACCATTTGATCATGATAAATCACCCTTACTTCAGACAAGACGAACATGCATAGCAACTCACATGATATTCAACAAAGGTGTAATAGTTGATGGCGTCCCCAGAAACATGGTTACCGCTCAACAAGCAACTTATAAGAAATAAGATACATAAGTAACATATTCAATACCACAATAGTTTTTAAGGCTATTTTCCCGTGAGCTATATATTGCAAAGACAAGGAATGGAATTTTAAAGGTAGCACTTCAAGTAATTTACTTTGGAATGGCAGGGAAATACCATGTAGTAGGTAGGTATGGTGGACACAAATGACATAGTTTTTGGCTCAAGGTTTTGGATGCACGAGAAGTATTCCCTCTCAATACAAGGCTTTGGCTAGCAAGGTTGTTTGAAGCAAACACAAGTATGAACCGGTACAACAAAATTTACATAAGAACATATTGCAAGCATTATAAGACTCTACACTGTCTCCTTGTTGTTCAAACACTTCACCAGAAAATATCTAGGCTTTTAGAGAGACCAATCATGCAAACCAAATTTCAACAAGCTCTATGGTAGTTCTTCATTAATAGGTACAAAGTACATGATGCAAGAGCTTAAACATGATCTATTTGAGCACAACAATTGCGAAGTATCAAATTATTCAAGACATTATACCAATTACCACATGAATCATTTTCTGTTTCCAACCATATAACAATGAACGAAGCAGTTTCAACCTTCGCCATGAACATTAAAAGTAAAGCTAAGAACACCGGTGTTCATATGCAACAACGGAGCGTGTCTCTCTCCCATACAAAGAATGCTAGGATCCGATTTTATTCAAACAAAAACAAAAACAAAAACATACATACGCTCCAAGTAAAGCACATAAGATGTGACAGAATAAAAATATAGTTTCACTAGAGGTGACCTGATAAGTTGTCGATGAAGAAGGGGATGCCTTGGGCATCCCCAAGCTTAGATGCTTGAGTCTTCTTGAAATATGCAGGGATGAACCACGGGGGCATCCCCAAGCTTAGACTTTTCACTCTTCTTGATCATATTGTATCATCCTCCTCTCTTGATCCTTGAAAACTTCCTCACACCAAACTCAAAACAAACTCATTAGAGGGTTAGTGCATAATGAAAAATTCACATATTCAGAGATGACATAATCATTCTTAGCACTTCTGGACATTGCCAAAGCTACTGAAAGTTAATGGAACAAAGAAATCCATCCAACATAGCAAAAGAGGCAATGCGAAATAAATGGCAGATTCTGTCAAAACAGAACAGTCCGTAAAGACGAATTTTTCAGGGGCACTTAACTTGCTCAGATGAAAAAGCTCAAATTGAATGAAAGCTGCGTACATATCTGAGGATCACGCACGTTGATACGCGTACAACACGCGTCCGTTGGGAACCCCAAGAGGAAGGTGTGATGCGTACAGCGGCAAGTTTTCCCTTAGAAAGAAACCAAGGTTTATCGAACCGGGAGGAGCCAAGAAGCACGTTGAAGGTTGATGGCGGCGAGATGTAGTGCGGCGCAACACCGGGATTCCGGCGCCAACGTAGAACCCGCACAACACAACCAAAGTACTTTGCCCCAATGAAACGAGTGAGGTTGTCAATCTCACCGGCTTGCTGTAACAAAGGATTAGATGTATAGTGTGGATGATGATTGTTTGCAAAGAACAGTAAAACAAGTATTGCAGTAGATTTGTATTTCCGATGTAAAGAATGGACCGGGGTCCACAGTTCACTAGAGGTGTCTCTCCCATAAGATAAATAGCATGTTGGGTGAACAAATTACAGTTGGGCAATTGACAAATAGAGAGGGCATGACCATGCACATACATGATATGACGAGTATTGTGAGATTTAATTGGGCATTACGACAAAGTACATAGACCGCTATCCAGCATGCATCTATGCCTAAAAAGTCCACCTTCATGTTATCATCCGAACCCCTTCCAGTATTAAGTTGCAAAACAACAGACAATTGCATTAAGTATGGTGCGTAATGTAATCAATAACTACATCCTCGGACATAGCATCAATGTTTTATCCCTAGTGGCAACAACACATCCACAACCTTAGAACTTTCTGTCACTGTCCCAGATTTAATGGAGGCATGAACCCACTATCGAGCATAAATACTCCCTCTTGTGGAGTTAAGAGCAAAAACTTGGCCAGAGCCTCTACTAATAACGGAGAGCATGCAAGATCATAAACAACACATAGGTAATAGATTGATAATCAACATAACATAGTATTCTCTATCCATCGGATCCCGACAAACACAACATATAGAATTACGGATAGATGATCTTGATCATGTTAGGCAGCTCACAAGATCCGACAATGAAGCACATGAGGAGAAGACAACCATCTAGCTACTCGCTATGGACCCATAGTCCGGGGGTGAACTACTCACTCATCACTCCGGAGGCGACCATGGCGGTGAAGAGTCCTCCGGGAGATGATTCCCCTCTCCGGCAGGGTGCCGGAGGCGATCTCCGTAATCCCCGAGATGGGATTGGCAGCGGCGGCGTCTCGGTAAGGTTTTCCGTATCGTGGCTCTCGGATCGGGGGTTTCGGGACGAAGGCTTTAAGTAGGCGGAAGGGCAACGCGGGGGGCCACACGAGGGCCCCACACACCAGGGCCGCGCGGCCAAGGGCCAGGCCGCGCCGCCCTGTTGTGGTGGCGCCTCGTGGCCCCACTTCCTTCCCCCTCGGTCTTCTGGAAACTTCGTGCAAAAATAGGACCCTGGGCGTTGATTTCGTCCAATTCCGAGAATATTTCCTTTGTAGGATTTCTGAAACCAAGAACAGGAGAAAACAACAACTGGCTCTTCGGCATCTCGTTAATAGGTTAGTGCCGGAAAATGCATAAATACGACATATAATGTGTATAAAACATGTAGATATCATCAATAATGTGGCATGGAACATAAGAAATTATCGATACGTCGGAGACGTATTAGCATCCCCAAGCTTAGTTCCTGCTCGTCCCGAGCAGGTAAACGATAACAAAGATAATTTCTGGAGTGACATGCCATCATAACCTTGATCATACTATTGTAAGCATATATGTAATGAATGCAGCGATCAAAACAATGGTAATGACATGAGTAAACAACTGAATCATAAAGCAAAGACTTTTCATGAATAGTACTTAAAGACAAGCATCAATAAGTCTTGCATAAGAGTTAACTCATAAAGCAATAAATCAAAGTAAAGGTATTGAAGCAACACAAAAGAAGATTAAGTTTCAGCGGTTGCTTTCAACTTATAACATGTATATCTCATGGATATTGTCAACATAGAGTAATATAACAAGTGCAATATGCAAGTATGTAGGAATCAATGCACAGTTCACACAAGTGTTTGCTTCTTTAGGTGGAGAGAGATAGGTGAACTGACTCAACAATAAAAGTAAAAGAAAGGCCCTTCGCAGAGGGAAGCATTGATTGCTATATTTGTGCTAGAGCTTTGGTTTTGAAAACATGAAACAATTTTGTCAACGGTAGTAATAAAGCATATGTATCATGTAAATTATATCTTACAAGTTGCAAGCCTCATGCATAGTATACTAATAGTGCCCGCACCTTGTCCTAATTAGCTCGGATTACCGGGATCATCGCAATACACATGTTTTAACCAAGTGTCACAAAGGGGTACCTCCATGACGCCTGTACAAAGGTCTAAGGAGAAAGCTCGCATTTGGATTTCTCGCTTTTGATTATTCTCAACTTAGACATCCATACCGGGACAACATAGACAACAGATAATGGACTCCTCTTTAATGCATAAGCATTCAGCAACAGATAATATTCTCATAAGAGATTTGAGGATTAATGTCCAAACTGAAACTTCCACCATGATTCATGGCTTTGGTTAGCGGCCCAATGTTCTTCTCTAACAATATGCATAGTCAAACCATTTGATCATGATAAATCACCCTTACTTCAGACAAGACGAACATGCATAGCAACTCACATGATATTCAACAAAGGTGTAATAGTTGATGGCGTCCCCAGAAACATGGTTACCGCTCAACAAGCAACTTATAAGAAATAAGATACATAAGTAACATATTCAATACCACAATAGTTTTTAAGGCTATTTTCCCGTGAGCTATATATTGCAAAGACAAGGAATGGAATTTTAAAGGTAGCACTTCAAGTAATTTACTTTGGAATGGCAGGGAAATACCATGTAGTAGGTAGGTATGGTGGACACAAATGACATAGTTTTTGGCTCAAGGTTTTGGATGCACGAGAAGTATTCCCTCTCAATACAAGGCTTTGGCTAGCAAGGTTGTTTGAAGCAAACACAAGTATGAACCGGTACAACAAAATTTACATAAGAACATATTGCAAGCATTATAAGACTCTACACTGTCTCCTTGTTGTTCAAACACTTCACCAGAAAATATCTAGGCTTTTAGAGAGACCAATCATGCAAACCAAATTTCAACAAGCTCTATGGTAGTTCTTCATTAATAGGTACAAAGTACATGATGCAAGAGCTTAAACATGATCTATTTGAGCACAACAATTGCGAAGTATCAAATTATTCAAGACATTATACCAATTACCACATGAATCATTTTCTGTTTCCAACCATATAACAATGAACGAAGCAGTTTCAACCTTCGCCATGAACATTAAAAGTAAAGCTAAGAACACCAGTGTTCATATGCAACAGCGGAGCGTGTCTCTCTCCCATACAAAGAATGCTAGGATCCGATTTTATTCAAACAAAAACAAAAACAAAAACATACATACGCTCCAAGTAAAGCACATAAGATGTGACAGAATAAAAATATAGTTTCACTAGAGGTGACCTCGATAAGTTGTCGATGAAGAAGGGGATGCCTTGGGCATCCCCAAGCTTAGATGCTTGAGTCTTCTTGAAATATGCAGGGATGAACCACGGGGGCATCCCCAAGCTTAGACTTTTCACTCTTCTTGATCATATTGTATCATCCTCCTCTCTTGATCCTTGAAAACTTCCTCACACCAAACTCAAAACAAACTCATTAGAGGGTTAGTGCATAATGAAAAATTCACATATTCAGAGATGACATAATCATTCTTAGCACTTCTGGACATTGCCAAAGCTACTGAAAGTTAATGGAACAAAGAAATCCATCCAACATAGCAAAAGAGGCAATGCGAAATAAATGGCAGATTCTGTCAAAACAGAACAGTCCGTAAAGACGAATTTTTCAGGGGCACTTAACTTGCTCAGATGAAAAAGCTCAAATTGAATGAAAGCTGCGTACATATCTGAGGATCACGCACGTTGATACGCGTACAACACGCGTCCGTTGGGAACCCCAAGAGGAAGGTGTGATGCGTACAGCGGCAAGTTTTCCCTTAGAAAGAAACCAAGGTTTATCGAACCAGGAGGAGCCAAGAAGCACGTTGAAGGTTGATGGCGGCGAGATGTAGTGCGGCGCAACACCAGGGATTCCGGCGCCAACGTAGAACCTGCACAACACAACCAAAGTACTTTGCCCCAATGAAACAGTGAGGTTGTCAATCTCACCGGCTTGCTGTAACAAAGGATTAGATGTATAGTGTGGATGATGATTGTTTGCAAAGAACAGTAAAACAAGTATTGCAGTAGATTTGTATTTCCGATGTAAAGAATGGACCGGGGTCCACAGTTCACTAGAGGTGTCTCTCCCATAAGATAAATAGCATGTTGGGTGAACAAATTACAGTTGGGCAATTGACAAATAGAGAGGGCATGACCATGCACATACATGATATGACGAGTATTGTGAGATTTAATTGGGCATTACGACAAAGTACATAGACCGCTATCCAAGCATGCATCTATGCCTAAAAAGTCCACCTTCATGTTATCATCCGAACCCCTTCCAGTATTAAGTTGCAAAACAACAGACAATTGCATTAAGTATGGTGCGTAATGTAATCAATAACTACATCCTCGGACATAGCATCAATGTTTTATCCCTAGTGGCAACAACACATGCACAACCTTAGAACTTTCTGTCACTGTCCCAGATTTAATGGAGGCATGAACCCACTATCGAGCATAAATACTCCCTCTTGTGGAGTTAAGAGCAAAAACTTGGCCAGAGCCTCTACTAATAACGGAGAGCATGCAAGATCATAAACAACACATAGGTAATAGATTGATAATCAACATAACATAGTATTCTCTATCCATCGGATCCCGACAAACACAACATATAGAATTACGGATAGATGATCTTGATCATGTTAGGCAGCTCACAAGATCCGACAATGAAGCACATGAGGAGAAGACAACCATCTAGCTACTGCTATGGACCCATAGTCCAGGGGTGAACTACTCACTCATCACTCCGGAGGCGACCATGGCGGTGAAGAGTCCTCCGGGAGATGATTCCCCTCTCCGGCAGGGTGCCGGGAGGCGATCTCCGAATCCCCCGAGATGGGATTGGCAGCGGCGGCGTCTCAGTAAGGTTTTCCGTATCGTGGCTCTCGGTACTGGGGGTTTCGGGACGAAGGCTTTAAGTAGGCGGAAGGGCAACGCGGGGGGCCACACGAGGGCCCCACACACCAGGGCCGCGCGGCCAAGGGCCGGGCCGCGCCGCCTCGTTGTGGTGGCGCCTCGTGGCCCCACTTCCTTCCCCTCGGTCTTCTGGAAACTTCGTGCAAAAATAGGACCCTGGGCGTTGATTTCGTCCAATTCCGAGAATATTTCCTTTGTAGGATTTCTGAAACCAAGAACAGGAGAAAACAACAACTGGCTCTTCGGCATCTCGTTAATAGGTTAGTGCCGGAAAATGCATAAATACGACATATAATGTGTATAAAACATGTAGATATCATCAATAATGTGGCATGGAACATAAGAAATTATCGATACGTCGGAGACGTATTAGCATCCCCAAGCTTAGTTCTGCTCGTCCCGAGCAGGTTAACGATAACAAAGATAATTTCTGGAGTGACATGCCATCATAACCTTGATCATACTATTGTAAGCATATATGTAATGAATGCAGCGATCAAAACAATGGTAATGACATGAGTAAACAATCTGAATCATAAAGCAAAGACTTTTCATGAATAGTACTTAAAGACAAGCATCAATAAGTCTTGCATAAGAGTTAACTCATAAAGCAATAAATCAAAGTAAAGGTATTGAAGCAACACAAAAGAAGATTAAGTTTCAGCGGTTGCTTTCAACTTATAACATGTATATCTCATGGATATTGTCAACATAGAGTAATATAACAAGTGCAATATGCAAGTATGTAGGAATCAATGCACAGTTCACACAAGTGTTTGCTTCTTTAGGTGGAGAGAGATAGGTGAACTGACTCAACAATAAAAGTAAAAGAAAGGCCCTTCGCAGAGGAAGCATTGATTGCTATATTTGTGCTAGAGCTTTGGTTTTGAAAACATGAAACAATTTTGTCAACGGTAGTAATAAAGCATATGTATCATGTAAATTATATCTTACAAGTTGCAAGCCTCATGCATAGTATACTAATAGTGCCCGCACCTTGTCCTAATTAGCTCGGATTACGGGATCATCGCAATACACATGTTTTAACCAAGTGTCACAAAGGGGTACCTCCATGGCGCTCTGTACAAAGGTCTAAGGAGAAAGCTCGCATTTGGATTTCTCGCTTTTGATTATTCTCAACTTAGACATCCATACCGGGACAACATAGACAACGAGATAATGGACTCCTCTTTAATGCATAAGCATGTAGCAACAATTAATGTTCTCATATGAGATTGAGGATATATGTCCAAAACTGAAACTTCCACCATGATTCATGGCTTTAGTTAGCGGCCCAATGTTCTTCTCTAACAATATGCATGCTCTAACCAATAAAGTGGTAAATCTCCCTTACTTCGGACAAGACGGACATGCATAGCAACTCACATGATATTCAACAAAGAGTAATTGATGGCGTCCCCAGAAAACATGGTTATCGCACAACAAGCAACTTAATAAGAGATAAAGTGCATAAGTACATATTCAATACCACAATAGTTTTTTAGGCTATTTGTCCCATGAGCTATATATTGCAAAGGTAAAGAATGAAAATTTTAAAGGTAGCACTCAAGCAATTTACTTTGGAATGGCGGAGAAATACCATGTAGTAGGTAGGTATGGTGGACACAAATGGCATAGTGGTTGGCTCAAGGATTTTGGATGCATGAGAAGTATTCCCTCTCGATACAAGGTTTAGGCTAGCAAGGTTATTTGAAACAAACACAAGGATGAACCGGTGCAGCAAAACTCACATAAAAGACATATTGTAAACATTATAAGACTCTACACCGTCTTCCTTGTTGTTCAAAACTCAATACTAGAAATTATCTAGACTTTAGAGAGATCAAATATGCAAACCAAATTTAGCAAGCTCTATGTATTTCTTCATTAATAGGTGCAAAGTATATGATGCAAGAGCTTAAGCATGAGCACAACAATTGCCAAGTATCAAATTATTCAAGACATTTTAGAATTACTACATGTAGCATTTCCCAATTCCAACCATATAACAATTTAACGAAGAAGATTCAACCTTCGCCATGAATACTATGAGTAAAGCCTAAGGACATATTTGTCCATATGCAACAACGGAGCGTGTCTCTCTCCCACACAATGAATGCTAGGATCCATTTTATTCAAACAAAAACAAAAACAAACCGACGCTCCAAGCAAAGCACATAAGATGTGATGGAATAAAAATATAGTTTCAGGGGAGGAACCTGATAATGTTGTCGATGAAGAAGGGGATTCCTTGGGCATCCCCAAGCTTAGATGCTTGAGTCTTCTTAGAATATGCAGGGGTGAACCACCGGGGCATCCCCAAGCTTAGAGCTTTCACTCTCCTTGATCATATTGTATCATCCTTCTCTCTTGATCCTTGAAAACTTCCTCCACACCAAACTCGAAACAACTCATTAGAGGGTTAGTGCACAATAAAAATTAACATGTTAAGAGGTGACATAATCATTCTTAACACTTTTGGACATTGCATAAAGCTACTGGACATTAATGGAACAAATAAATTCATCCATCATAGCAAAAGAGGCAATGCGAAATAAAAGGCAGAATCTGTCAAAACAGAACAGTCCGTAAAGATGGATTTTATTGAGGCACCAGACTTGCTCAAATGAAAATGCCCAAATTGAATGAAAGTTGCGTACATATCCGAGGATCACGCACGTAAATTGGCATATTTTTATGAGCTACCTACGAGAGGCAGGTCGAAATTCGTGACGACAAAGAAATGCATTCTTGCGCAGTAATCCAAATCTAGTATGAACCTTACTATCAACGACTTTACTTGGCACAACAATGCACAAAACTAAGATAAGGAGAGGTTTCTACAGTAGTAAACAACTTCCAAGACTCATATATAAAATAAAATACTGTAGTAAAACATGGGTTGTCTCCCATAAGCGCTTTTCTTTAACGCCTTTCAGCTAGGCGCAGAAAGTGTATATCAAGTATTATCAAGAGACGAAGTATCAACATCATAACTTGTTTTAATAATAGAATCAAAAGGTAACTTCATTCTCTTTCTAGAGAAGTGTTCCATACCTTTCTTGAGAGGAAATTGATATTTAATATTACCTTCCTTCATATCAATGATAGCTCCAACAGTTCGAAGAAAAGGTCTTCCCAATATAATGGGGCAAGATGCATTGCATTCAATATCCAAGACAACAAAATCAACGGGGACAAGGTTATTGTTAACGGTAATGCGAACATTATCAATTCTTCCCAAAGGTTTCTTTGTAGCATTATCAACAAGATTAACATCCAAATAATAATTTTTCAATGGTGGCAAGTCAAGCATATTATAAATTTTCTTAGGCATAACGGAAATACTTGCACCAAGATCACATAAAGCATTACAATCAAAGTCATTGACCTTCATCTTAATGATGGGCTCCCAACCATCCTCTAGCTTCCTAGGAATAGAAGCTTCACGTTCTAGTTTCTCTTCTCTAGCTTTTATGAGAGCATCTGTAATATGTTTTGTGAAAGCCAAGTTTATAGCACTAGCATTAGGACTCTTAGCAAGTTTTTGTAAGAACTTCATAACTTCAGAGATGTGGCAATCATCAAAATCCAAACCATTATAATCTAAAGCAATGGGATCATCATCCCCAATGTTGGAAAAAATTTCAGCAGTAGGCAGTTTCAGCAGTTTTAGCAGTTTCAGGCAATTGTGCAGGCTTTGCACTAGAAGTGGAAACATTGCCAACACCAAATATTTTACCATTGATAGTAGGAGGTGCAGAAACATGTGAATCATTAACATTGCTAGTGGTGGTAATAGTCCAAACTTTAGCTACATTATTCTCTTTAGCTAGTTTTTCATTTTCTTCTCTTTTCCACCTAGCATGCAATTCGGCCATCAATCTTATATTCTCATTAATTCTAACTTGGATGGAATTTGCTGTAGTAACAATTTTATTTTCAATATCCTTATTAGGCATAACTTTCGATTTCAAAAGATCAACATCGGAGGCAAGACTATCAACCTTAGAAGCGAGAATATCAATTTTATTGAGCTTTTCCTCAACAGATTTGTTAAAAGCAGTTTGTGTACTAATAAATTCTCTAAGCATAGCTTCAAGTCCAGGGGGTGTGTTCCTATTATTGTTGTAAGAATTCCCATAAGAATTACCATAACCGTTCCCATTATTATAAGGATATGGTCTATAGTTATTAGTAGAATTGTTCCGATAAGCATTGTTGTTGAAATTATTATTTTTAATGAAGTTTACATCAACATGTTCTTCTTGGGCAACCAATGAAGCTAACGGAACATTATTAGGATCAACATTAGTCCTATCATTCACAAGCATAGACATAATAGCATCAATCTTATCACTCAAGGAAGAGGATTCTTCGACAGAATTTACCTTCTTACCTTGTGGAGCTCTTTCCGTGTGCCATTCAGAGTAATTAATCATCATATTATCAAGGAGCTTTGTTGCTTAACCAAGAGTGATGGACATAAAGGTACCTCCAGCAGCTGAATCCAATAGGTTCCGCGAAGAAAAATTCAATCCTGCATAAAAGGTTTGGATGATCATCCAAGTAGTCGATCCATGGGTTGGGCAATTTTTAACCAAAGATTTCATTCTTTCCCAAGATTGTGCAACATGCTCATTATCCAATTGTTTAAAATTCATTATGCTACTCCTCAAAGATATAATTTTAGCGAGAGGGATAATATCTACCAATAAAAGCATCCTTGCATTTAGTCCATGAATCAATACTATTCTTAGGCGAGAGATAGCAACCAATCTTTAGCTCTTCCTCTTAAAGAGAAAGGAAACAATTTTAATTTTATAATGTCACCATCTACATCTTTATACTTTTGCATTTCACACAATTCAACAAAATTATTGAGATGGGCAGCGAGCATCATCGGAACTAACACCGGAAAATTGCTCTCGCATAACAAGATTCGATGAAAGCGGGTTTAATTTCAAAGAATTCTGCTGTAGTAGCAGGTGGAGCAATAGGTGTGCATAAGAAATCATTATTATTTGTGGTTGTGAAGTCACACAACTTAGTATTTTCAGGGGTAGCCATTTTAGCAGTAGTAAATAAAGCAAACTAAATAAAGTAAATGCAAGTAACTAATTTTTTTTTGTGTTTTTGATATAGAGTGCAAGACAGTAAATAAAGTAAAGCTAGCAACTATTTTTTTTGTGTTTTGATATAATGTAGCAAACAAGAAAGTAAATAAAATAAAGCAAGAGAAAAACAAAGTAAAGAGATTGGATTGTGGAGACTCCCCTTGCAGCGTGTCTTGATCTCCCCGGCAACGGCGCCAGAAAATATGCTGGCGTGTAGTTGACGTGGGAGTTAGAGATCTTTGTGGTGTAGCTTTTCTTCAGTTCCCCGGCAACGGCGCCAGAAAAGATGCTTGATACGCGTACAACACGCGTCTGTTGGGAACCCCAAGAGGAAGGTGTGATGCGTACAGCGGCAAGTTTTTCCTCAGAAAGAAATCATGGTTTATCGAACCAGGAGGAGCCAAGAAGCACGTTGAAGGTTGATGGCGGCGAGATGTAGTGCGGCGCAACACCAGGGATTCCGGCGCCAACGTTGAGACCGCTGCTGCAAAATGGGACTTGCATGTCATCATCTATGTGCAATCAAGTTTCTTTTTCTTGGAGTTATTTTTGGCACCTGATATTTGGTCACTTGCCTTTTTTCTTTCGATCCTGTCTGAAACGTTGATACCGCTGCTGCAAAATGGGACTCGCATATCATCCTCTATGTACAATAAAAGTTTCTTTTCTTGGATTATTTTTGGGTCCTGATATTTGGTCACTTGCTTTTTTATTTCTATCTCATGCCGCCTCTGAAACGTTGAGACTGCTGCTACAAAATGGGACCCTCATGTCATCCTCTATCTGCAATCAAATTTCTTTTCTTGGAGTTATTTTTGGCACCTGATATTTGGTCACTTGCCTTTTTCTTTCGATCCCGTGCCGCCTCTGAAACGTTCATACCGCTGCTGTAAAATGGGACCCGCATGTCATCCTCTATGTACAATCAAGCTTCTTTTCTTGGAGTTATTTTTGGCACCTGATATTTGGTCACTTGCTTTTTCTTTCGATCCTGTGCCGTCTTGGAAACGTTGAGACCGCTCTTGCAAAATGGGACCCGCATGTTATCCTCTATGTACTATCAAGCCTCTTTTTTTGGAGTTATTTTTGGCACCTGATATTTGGTCACTTGCTTTTTTTCTTTCGATCCCATGCCACATTTGAAACATTGAGATCGCTGCTGCAAAATGGGACACACATGTCATCCTCTATGTACAATCAAGTTTGTTTTCTTGGATTTATTTTTGGCACCTGATATTTGGTCACTTGCCTTTTCCTTTCGCTCCAGTGCCACATTTGAAACATTGACACCGTTGCTGCAAAATGGGACCCGCATGTCATCCTCTATATACAATAAAATTTCCTTTCTTGGATTAATTTTGGCTCCTGATATTTGGTCACTTGCCTTTTTCTTTCGATCTCATGCCACCTTTGAAACGTTTTGAGACCGTTGATGCAAAATGAGATCCATATGTCATCCTCTATGTACAATAAAAGTTTCTTTTCCTGAATTATTTTTACTCCTGATATTTGGTCACTTGCCTTTTTTTCTTTCGATCTCATGTCGCCTTTGAAACGTTGAGAAACCTGCTGGCTCATGGGACCCGCATGTCATCCTCTATGTACTCTAAAAGTTCAAATTCCAATGTCTAAGTGCATGAAACCCATATCAATCAAGAAAAGTAGCCTTGTAGCAGATTTCACCTGAGCGTAATGAAAAGAAATATGCAAATAGTAATGATACGGGCATGGAGGCCTATGTGGAGCCCAGATTCAGGACTCCACCAGCTTATTTATCCTAGTTTATGTAATGGTCATATGTGGGCCAATTAGGTTTTTTAATAAATTGAGTCAGTTTGGTTTGGGCCTGTCCAAACCAAGGTAGAGAGGCCCACTAGGGGCTGGCCGGCCACCCCACCCCTCATATAAGTGGAGGTGCGGCTAGGGTTAGAGATATAACAAGTTTAGTCTCAAGATTAGGGTTTTCCCCATTGCGTGTGTTCACGTGTATCATCCCTCCGGGGGTACGGCGCTGCCGTTTATCTATAATATCCGCTGCGAAGGTTCTTGTGTTCATCAAGGATTGTCTAGCTCAGGTTTGAGGCGTATCGATTCATCGATCCGTTGATTGCTGGATTCGTTCCCTCTTCTCCAGGCTGCGTTCATCGCGTTGTTGGGAGGATTTACTACCCCAGGTTCTCGCTGTGAAAGATCGGGCATCAACCTAGGTGGATCTGCTGGGATCCCCCTTATCAAGTAAGCAGTCAATTATATCTTGGCAAGAAGATAAATTTCACATAGCACAATAGCGGTGAACTTTAGAACCATTGTCATGGCTCTTTTAAAGCTTTAGTCTAACTCGGCGCACATCTGGATTGTAACTGGCATAAAAAAAATTGTACATGAGATATTAATTTGCAAAACACATAAAAAGCTATATAGGTCAACACATAGAAAATGATAAAAGTATCACGGTTGAGAGCTTGCAACACACATAAGCCTCAACGAACAGTTGAGAACCCTTCGTATCTACAAAATATAAAAAGGAAAGTACACCACTAATAAACATCGAGAACTCAACAACTAATGTTAGCACGTACCACAGGCTTTGAATCTTCATGCCTAAATACCTAGGAATATTTTCTAACACTAAAAAACTTTATAATATAAATATGAAAATTACTTTCACACTTATAGTCACCTAATTTGTTAGTTAGCACTGAGGGTGATCTTCTAAAAATAAGTAGGCACTCCCCAATCAGTTTTACCAATTATCATCAAACAGCATGACCCTGTCTTCCAATTTTTTAGATCTCATACAAAAACAAAGTCAAATATGAGGGGAAGAAGGGACTGCATCCATACATGTAAGCTTGGTTGGGCACATGGATGGTATTTATGTATGAGTATAACACAGCTGCAAGATGGTCAAATGCATATCAAGGTATAGAACAAACTCAAGCACGTAGCAAGCTGCTTTTGCTCCATGGAATCAGGGGATTAGGGAAGGAAATTCATACCCACATGATATCACATAGAGATGCCAGTCCAGCACACGGAAGCTCATCTTCACCATCCTCCATCTTAACTTTTCCCCATCGCTGAGCTCAAGCGCTGTTGCGATCCTCCTCTCCCTCTCGTTGGGCACTCGAGGGGCAGAACATAGTCCGAGAGGTGGTCACAGAGCCAAAACCAACATCATAATCTTGCAGCAAAAAACCTGAGGAGATGCATCCATTCGTCCATATGTGCGAGAACTGCATCCCTAACAAAATTGTAAATCACCTATTAATAAAATATTACAGCATCAATTTGCCATAAAACTCACCGGACTGAATTGCTCTAGATTCAAACTAATACATTTGACGGTGCCTGCCAAGAACGTGTGATGGGTGCCTGCAAAGCCGTGAGAGAGAGTTAGAGAAGGGGGGAGAGGGAAAGAGAGAGAGACTCACTTAGTTATGGCATCGACTCTCCGCTGCGCTGGCTCCATGGCGAGCGCTGTTGGACGAATAGGAGGCGCCGGGGCCCAAGGGCATCTGCAAGGAAGGAGTGGAGTCACCTCGTTGTAGATCCTCACAAACCTATTCTCTCCTCGTACTTCTCCACTGCATAAGATGAGAAGCCCTGGAGAGGCGAGGTGTGTCGCGGTCGTTGCTCCCCGAGCCCCTCTGGAGCAACTCTAGTTCCCTCCTTGTCCCTCTCCAACGCGCGAAACGAGCATACATGGCGAGGCGAGGTGGGTCGTGACCGTCGCTCCTCGAGCCCCACCTCGATTGCAGGTCATCTAGAGGCCTACCTCCTTTGCCGAGGACGATGGGGATGGCAATGACAACGCCGATGTCGTCCAGAGATGGAGGAAGAGGCATGATGCAGAGTTGGATTGGGGAGGGGCGATGTGAACCGGCTTCGGCGATTGGGGAGGAGCATCGGGCGGTGATTGGAGAGGAGCACACATGCAGGGATTGGGGGAAGGTGGCTAGGGTTTTCCCTGCGTGGGATCCTCTTTTATACTGCTGGGGTAAAAAAACGGATGGCCCATATTCATGGAGGCAAGATCCTATGGACAATCAAATCCGATTTACCGGTTGGCTCTATGAGCTCCCTTCTATTATACCTTTAGATGCTCCAGGTGCAATAGAAGACCTATTTCGTTGCTGATTATAACCCTGTTATAAAGTTCACGCTTTCTTCGAAAGAAGAAAAGAATGTTGACGAGATGCAACCAAACCAAAAGTACAATTTACACTTGTTTTTGCGACAACACGGTTTTTCGCCGTTGTAGAATGTGAAAATCGATAAATCAAATTATCTGTTTTCTCTTTTGCAAATCTAGAAGAGAAGTGTTAGTAAAATATAAAGTATCAACTTGGGGGAGTGATGTTTTGGCATGTTTTGGCACATGGGAGGGTATACTCCCTTTATTTTGAAATACATATTAGACATATTTTAAAATATCAAAAAATTGAAACAAAAATTTCGCACGTACATCTTTATGTGCTACACGCTCACAAAGTCGTTTCATGAAAAATCGACATGTGATGTGGCGTGTGTAAAAAAGAAAAAATTCGATGCTGAAACAAAGACTGTCACAAGATAAATTTTCTCTTTTTCACTTAGACTACAGAAAATATCATTTTTTTCGTGAAACTTGACGAATACACATATATTATTATGGAGATGTACATGTAAATTTTTTTGCCAAATTTTTTTAACACTTGAAAATATGTTTTTATGGTAGAGGATCATACACACCCGGGAGCCAAATTGAGTAATCTGATGGGGGAGATGAGTCACCTATCCATGGCAGAGAGGATAATTGATTTTTCCATAACAATTTGGTAAGAGTGTGATGTTCTGACATTTTGTTGATGTTGAAGACATAGATGTTCTCTTTTCTATTATTTACACCCTCGCACAAAGTTTAATTTTCTTTTTCCAACTTTTTTTGTTGAGAATACTTTAGCACTGCAATTGATAAGATTTAGGCAGACTATTTAGCAATTGGGCCATTTAGGCAGCTGGGCTGGTTCTACGTCCCATCTCTATCCTGTCAGCACTCATCATCGGCATCACCAGTCCACCCAGTCAAACGGCCTCTGGGGTTCTAGAACATTCTCGATTCTGTCCGTCTCTCTCTGATACATAAACCCGCCTCCGACCTCGCCCAAATTCCAAATCGAATCCAATCGAATCCATTTCCGTTTTCCTCGTCTCTCTGTCCGCCAGCCTGGCTTAACGGCCGCCTCGGCTTCCACACCCCCGTCCGAACTCGGTGGCCATGGAGGCGAACGGAGGCGGAGAAGGGCTGGAGGACGAGCTAGACATGCTTATGGATATGGATTTAGAGGAAGCGCTGGCCATGGAGGCCGCCTCCCCCGGCGGGCCTCCACACCCCCTGGCGGGCTTGGCGGCCATGGAAGGGCTGGAGGAAGAGCTAGCCATGCTTATGGATTTCGAGCATGCGCAGGAGAAGGCGCTGCAGGACATGGCCCCGCGGAAAGGACCGAGCGAGATGGCGGCGTACAACGCCTCCAAGGGCAACCCCGCGCTCTACCTCGCCTTGCTCTGCTTGCCGGCCCAAGAGATCGCCCGCTGCCGCTGTGTCTGCAGGGTGTGGCGCGACATCACCAGCACCGTCGTCTTCCGCCGCTACCACCACGACCACCACTTCCGGACGCCCATGCCGCTCTTCTTCTTCCTCGACCCCAAGCTCGTCTCCCTCAACCTCCGCGCCGTCGACATCCGCAACCGCGTGGACAGGCCGGTAATTCGCTACACCCGCCCCTCCAACCACGAGCTGTTGAGGGTCCACGGCTCAGGCGCCGGCATCCTCCTCCTCTCCTCCGGTCCCAGGCTCTACGCCTGCAACCCCTGCACGCGCCGCTGGGCGCGCCTCCCGCCGCTCCACGTTGACGGCGACATCATCGGCTTCTACGTGAGGGAGACCCCCGGCCTCGCCGGAGATTTTGAGTGCAACGTGCTGTACCACGACCGCATGTGGCCTCTTTGCGAGTACTGGATCTTCACACTGGGCACGGCGGTATCGGTGCGGAGGTGCATTGGTCGTCCCTGTGTTGGCCGCGGCAGCGCCGACCTTGATCTTGAGTTGGCCTACGGGATTGTTCCTTCGTACAACATCCCTCCCGTCTTCTTCCTCGACTCCCTGTACTGGCCACCCAAGGTTATCGAGGAGCGCAACACCAAGGTACTCAGGTTCGACATCAACGCTGAGGCCTTCTCCTTCATTACTCCCCCAAGATTCCAAGCCGTGGGCCGCCAGCTCTTTGAGACCGACGACGAGCGCCTCGCCATGACCGTCGTCTCCTTCTCCCCCGCAAGCAGAGTCCATGTCTGGGTCCTACGCGACAACAACAACAACGCCGAGAGCTGGATCCACCGGTACAGCATCGTTGTGCCGGCGAACGAGATCAACGCTAACAACAGCTGCCATCACAACGGCAGCGTCTTCGCCGTGGCCCAGGGCCGAAACCATCTGGTACAGTGCCCGCGCGTCCTGCTGCACTGCGACGACCAAGGCGCCGTGCTCCAGAGGTACCGACGTCCCCAGCATGCTGACCTCTGGACCGCCCTCTCCGGACACACGATCCAAGAAAGCCTCCTTCTACATCCCAACATCCTCCGGATGCGGGACACAGACGCTGTTGATGGTGACCCGCCTTTCTTCCCATGGTGACCAGGCTGCGATTTCTGTCCTACCATCAACACACTGAATAATCAGTTTATGGATGTTGTGCTTCTGAACTTTCTCTACATTGTTGCGTTCCAGATTTGATTGCCAGCATCATTCTTTGTGACAATTGGTAATAGTTGAATCTCTGATGATTCTAACTCAAAGGTACTGCATCTGAATGTCTTGATTACTGTCCCAGGTTACATTGCCTCTTCATTCAGTTAGTAGTTGAAATGTGGGAATAACTGTGTCTTCTCTGTTAGTACTTGCTTATGAGATGCTTTCAAGTCTGGATGAACTCATATTATCAGGTCTGAAATGTTCTCCAGTACATGTAATGATGGTTGAAAATTCTGAGAAGTGCGGTGAACCTTGAATTGCTTGCAAGCCCATATGCCCAGTTTTTCATCTTACTATCTGTCTGAGAAGATAATAATGTATTGATCCCAAAATAGAGATTTGTATACCTGTTCTCGCTATTTCTAAGCATTGCGGTGCATGCGTGTTCTAGATTGAGCCATGCTTCTGAACATTTGTAGATTGTGAGTTTGTGATGTTCCAGACTTTCAGCATTTCAACATCCAACTGCTTGTGTCTGCCTTCACAATCGGTAGATAGTAACTGTGTGATGATAGACTTTCTTGTTTATAAGATGCTTTCTGTTGTATAAATAGCATTAGATATGATCTGCTCTCCAGATACTTCTGCAAAATTGCAAGTGCCTAATGCCTGCAATCATACTATGAAACTCTGAATAATCTTGTCATCTACTTCCTCTGTTACAAAATATAAGACGTCTTAGTGAGCTAAAATAGCCAGCTGAAACGTTTTATATTTTGGTACGGAGGTAGTATTTGGCTAAGCAATGTTGGGGTGCCTTAAATAACCTTATCATCTTTTTTTTTCTTTCTATGTCTTGCTATGTATGTTCTCCTTTTCTCCTTTGGCCGGTCCACAGTGGCACATGGCATGCTGCTAGTAGGTGATTCATACTTTTGAGTTTTGACTTGTGCGGTTTCTATATATAATGCTGCCTCTTCAAGGCTCTTAGGCTTGACAGTACCAGTTAAGAGCCACACATAGGTGCTAAAATAAGGTTTCTGAAAAATATTTTACAGTTTTGCATTGAAACGCCAATTTATTCACAATGCTACGATCTGCTGTCACTAAAAGTCAAGCTATTCTAGAAAGAAGAAAACTGTTTAAGCATCATAACTCATGATAGCCTAGTAAATTAGGATTCAGGTTGTTTTATCTACTTTGGAATGTTGGCAAATAGTATCAGGTGTGACATGCTCTTCAGATACTTATGTAAAATTTGCAAGTGTTGGCAATCATTCTATGAAAGTTTGAATAATCTTGTAATCTATTCGACTAAGAAATGTAAGGGCACCTTAAATAACCTGATCAGTTTTTCTCTCTATGTCTGTGTAAACATTCTTCAGCTTTGTATGTTCTCCTTTTCTCTTTTGGTCAGGCCACAGAGGCACACGACATGCCGCTAATAGCTAATAGGCGATTCATGCTTTTGACTTGTGCCATTTCTATGTATAATGCTGCCCCTGGCTTGACAGTAACAGTTCGTAGGAGAGCCACACAAAGGTGCTAAGATAAGGTATCTGAAACTTTTTTACAGTTTTGCACTGAAAAGCATGTTCTTCACGATCAAATGATCTGCAGTTATGAGAAGCCAAATTATTCTAGATGAAACGGTCTGTTCTATCATCATAACTCATACATGTATGATATCCTAGTAGTTTACACTTCTCATGAAACATTGTTATTTACTTTAACCAATGTAAATTAGGATTCAGTAAATCAGGTGGCTATATGATATATCCGGATTTAAATGAGTTGCTTGCCTTTACTAATATTGACCTGATCAGTTTGAGTTATCACTCCCTATATTGTTTATGAAAGGTCCATTTGCTTCATGTCTGGTTGGGAATGACAATCCTTTTATTAGCCTGATTGCATCGACAGACAAAGACCTGATTTGACAGAACATAATACAATTACACAAAGTAAAACTACACGCATAGATAATTACATGCTACAAAGCTGAAACAGTCAACCGCAACTAGAGCAAGTGCAAAACAATCATCCTCCAGAATTCCTATGGAGCAAATGTCTTCCTTGAAATGTAACATCACATATCTGCAGAAAATTCAGGGTATTCATACTAGAAGACTCCATCCAAGAAGCGAATAAAGAAAGTTTTGGAGTACAAGCTAAGGTTTTAAGGTAAACAACCTGATTATCACCTGCTTGATTGGTAGTTGAATCTGTGGTAATGAGGCTGCAGGTCGATGGATCCAAACAAGTAAAAGGAGAAGAAACCATATTGCCAAATGGATCGATGGGGAGAAGAGCTAGCTCGCCACCGGCTGTAAAATGATATTTCATAGGAATTTATGTAAATTTCCCCGCCTCTTATTTTTGAAGTCGCCCCATTTTTGGTGTTGTGGCCATTTGTGTCGAATCCAGCAGAGCTACACCCAGGTCAGGTGGGCCGCCCACCCCTATCCCATTAATTGTTACGTAGGATAGCCCATTCGCCCTCCAGCTTGGCCTATGTTGGTTGAGGTCACCCAAGAGGCCAAGACCTTCTTAATTTACCCTTTGGCCCCATCTCACCAAATATTGGTCCAAGCTTGGCCTATCATAGTCCTTCACATATTATGTGCACTCTGTAGTTTTTCTCTTTTTTTTTCTAAGAATCTGTGAGGAGCACCGCCTTTTCATTTCGAAGCAGAGAAATATTTACAAGTATATTGCATTTATTTAAAGAGCCAAAAATGAACTTCTGGTTAGTATAGATAGGGGACATACCACAAATATATCATTCTTTTTGGCGTTGTGGAAAATACAATTGGCACATAGTTATGTTATGCCGATGTATCTTGCACGATTCTTACTCGGTCTACATTTTTATTTAGCAACATATCTGCCCGTAGAGTCTTACATCGGGGATGCATAAGCCAACAACGTCCCTCAAGCTTAACAAGGTAACCACAATATCACGGGTAAAAAATTAATAATCAAAGATAGCACATAGTGCCAAAGCTGACATCAGGGACCCATCAACAAAGCAACATCCCTCAACTCGTTACCAAGTTAAAATTAAACGGAAGGGATTGAAATGCAACAGCATTGCAATATCACGGGTAAAAGAATCAAGATATCACACTTTTCACGTACAGGGAGGCTGACATCTGGAACCCATCAGCCAGCAACATCCCTCAATATTTAAAAGGTAAAATTAAACGGAAGGATGGAACAAAGAGGCAACTACGAAGATAGGCACAATAGGGAGGCTGTCACCAGGGAGCTTGTATTATACCCTGCGAAAAAACGGATAAACTTTCCGTGAGCAAGTGCATTGTTTTCAATCAAATACATATCTGAATAAGCCGCATGTGATTGAGAATGCAGTGTAGCAGAAAGTTACATCATGTAGGTGGTGCCGCAATGGCAATGCACCCAATTTGTCAGCTAGACTGAAGTCTTATGTTCGAATCTTTTTTGAACATATGTTTTATATATAGTATTATTTTTCTCATAGTTGTGTACTACGGACATGCTGACATATTAGCCCACATCCTGCCGCATCCCTCAACTTAATAAGGTAAAATTAAATGACCGAGTTCGAAAAAATATGTAGCCAAAAATCATGGGTGAAAAATCGAAGATAGCATAGTTTTTCTTGTACATGAAGGCTGACATCAGGGACCCTTCATCCAGCAGCGTCAGCGTTCCTCAGAGTTATAACAAGGTAAAATAAAATAGAGGGGATCGAAAAAAGTCAAATATCCCACCATATCACGGGTAAAAATTAATCATGATACCTCATATTTCTTATATAGAGAGACTGACATCGTGCATCCATCAACATTAACATGGCAATAATAAATGGAAAGGATCAAAAAAAGGCAAGTAACCAGCAATATCACAGGTAAAGTAATCTGGATTTCATACGTTTCTTGCACAAACAAGCTGACAACAGGCAACAAGAACCATCAGTCAGCAACGTCCTTCCAGGTTATAACAAGGTAAAATTTTAACGGAATGGGTCGAAATAAAGGCAAGTATTCCGTAATATTATGGGTAAAAAAATCAAGATATCTCAAATTTGTTGTATAGAGAGGCTGATATGAGGGACTCATCAACCAACAACGCCCCTCAACGTTTGACAGGTAAAATCAAACAGAAGACATCTCAAGTATCCGGCAATATCACTAGTAAAAAAGAGTCGAGATATCACACGTTTCTTGTACATAGAGGCTAACATCTAGGACCCATTAGCCAACAACATACCTCAACGTTTGAAAGGTAAAATCAAACGGAAGGAATCGAAAAAGGCAAATATTCGATAATATCACCAATAAAAAAATCAAGATATCACACGTAGAGGCTGACATCAGGGACACCATCAGTCAGCATCATTCGAACATTAACAAGGCGACACGGGATCGAAAGAAAAAGTAAAGTAGCCGAAAATGACGGGTAAAAAATAAATCAAAGCAAAGAAATGTTTATTATTCATGGAGGCTAACATCAGGGACCCATATGCCAGCAGCGTCCTCAATGTTAACAAGGCGGTAGGGATCAAAAGGAAAAATTCAAGAAGTCAAAAATCACGGGTAAAAATAAATCCAAAAAAAGAAACGTTTTCATAGAGTGTGACATCGGGGACCAATCTGAACGTTAACAAGACACCAGGGGATCGAAAGAAAAGGTAAAGTAGCTAGAAATCATGGGTAAAAAATAAATGAAAAGAAAAATATTTATTGTTCATAGATGCTCACAGCCGGACTGTCAACACCCGGATTTTTAAGTCCAGATGCCTGTTATGCCATACATCGCAATCCCAGGAATATTGTGGTTGCGAGACATAACAGTTGAATATCATAAGTCATCATTCATTACATATCATAGTCGTCTT
>NC_061512.1:192322466-192383132 GCF_022539505.1 Lolium rigidum | reverse complement strand
ATAGCATATTCTTCCTAGATAGAGCATCAACAACAATATTATCTTTTCCCTTCTTATGCTTAATAATGTATGGAAAAGACTCAATGAACTCAACCCACTTGGCAAGACGCTTATGCAAAGTAGACTGAGCTTAAAGGTATTTTAAAGCTTCATGATCAGAATGTATGATAAATTCTTTTGGCCACAAGTAATGTTGCCAAACCTCAAGAACTCTAATTAAAGCATACAATTTTTTATCATATATAGAATAGTTCAACTTAGCACCACACAGTTTCTCAGAAAAATATGCAATGGGACGAACCTCTTGCATCAACACACCACCAATTCCAATACCATTAGCATCACATTCAATCTCAAATTGTTTATTGAAATCAGGAAGTGCAAGCAACGGTGCAGAAGTTAACAATCTCTTCAGTTCATTAAAAGCATGATCTTGGGCTGCGCCCCACTCAAATATTACACCCTTTTTAGTTAAGTCATTCAAAGGTGCATCAATAGTACTAAAGTTGGGCACAAATCTTCTATAAAACCCAGCTAGACCATGAAAACTTCTAACTTGACTCACATTCATGGGAGTAGGCCAATTTTGAATAGCTTCAATTTTAGACACATCTACTTCTACTCCATGCTGAGAGACAACATAACCTAGAAATATGACCTTATCTTTGCAAAATGTGCACTTCTCAAGATTACCATAGAGTTTATTATCACGCAACACTTGCAAAACATGTCGAATATGTATAATATGATCAGATTCATTGCGGCTGTAGATTAATATGTCATCAAAGTACACAACCAAAACTTGCCAATAAATTCACGCAAAACATGGTTCATCAGTCTCATGAAAGTGCTAGGTGCATTAGTCAAACCAAAAGGCATTACTAACCACTCATATAAACCAAATTTTGTTTTAAAGGATGTTTTCCATTCATCCCCTTCTTTCATCCTAATTTGATGATAACCACTACGCAAATAAATTTTAGAGAACACAGCAGCACCACTCAATTCATCTAGCATATCCTCTAAACGGGGAATAGGGTGACGATATCGAATAGTAATGTTGTTTATAGCTCTACAATCTACGAACATACGCCATGCACCATCTTTCCTAGGAACTAAAATAACAGGAACAACACAAGGACTAAGGCTTATGCGGATATAACCTTTGTCAAGTAGCGCTTATACTTGCTTCTGTATCTCCTTCATCTCTTCGGGGTTCGTTCTATATGGTGCCCGATTGGATAGCGAAGCTCCGGGAATCAAATCGATTTGATGCTCAATACCTCGCAATGGTGGTAGTCCTGTGGGTACCTCATCCGGAAACACGTCGCCAAATTCCTGCAAAACATTAGAAACATCAAGAGGAAGAGGGGTCATGTCGTTAGAAACCAAAACCGTACCCCTGTACAAGAGCACAAGTGGCATGGCTGTAGGATCCTCACTAAATTCTCTCATGTCTTCTTTGGTGGCTAATGAGACTAAGGAATTTACTCTCTCATTTTTCGTTATATCACTCACGACATTACAATTCTCTCGCCTATCTAAAGAAGCATCCTCCAAGTTTACTTCAACTTTCTAACGAGATTCATTGACAATTTGCTGTGATGACATAGGATGTAAGTTGATTTTCTTGCCCTTGAACTCCAAGTGATATGTATTGGCACGGCCATTGTGTTGCACAGAACGGTCATAAAGCCAAGGCCGACCCAATAGTAGGTGACACACCGTCATAGGAACCACATCAAAATCAATGGAATCCTTATACGGTCCAATAGCAAATTCAACACGCACCATGTGGTTTACCTTCATCTCACCATTGTCGCTCAACCACTGAATATAGTATGGATGCGGTGCGGTAGATACTTCAACTTCAGCTTGGTACACAACTCTTTGCTTGCTAAATTGCGGCAACTCCCGCCATCAATAATGACCTTGCAAGCCTTGTCAGGACCAACTAAAACCTTTGTTTGAAACAAATTGCAGCGCCGAGTAGATGCACTAGGCAACACATTAAGAGCACGCTGCGACACAACAATAGTGCGAGCATCAGACGGATATGCATCTTCACCATCAGTGTCATAGTAATCATCTTCTGGAGCATTTGGATCAACATCATCTCCAGTCTCATACTCATTGTCCTCATTGATAATCATCACTTTGCGGTTAGGACAATCTCTCTTAAAGTGACCTTTTCCACCACATGTATGACAAGCCATATCACGATTGCGCGCAGTAGACATGTTAGAGCCACTCGTACTTGCAGCAGATTCAGACTTCTTGGCGTTAGACACATTGGAGACCGGCTTGCTAGACGGAGTAGAGTAAGGTGCGGAGCGCGTCGATGGCGCCGGCGCCGTAGGTGGGGGCGCACGAGGCGTGAAGCGCCCAACTCCTGAAGCTCGACCTTTAACCTTTGCTTCGTCAGCCAACTGTGATTCAGCTTCTCTTGCATGATGTAGCAACTCATTCATAGTGGTGTAACTGTAATGACGAACAATGCCTTTGATATCATACTTCAAACCATTGAGAAAATGAGTCATTGTCATCTCAAGGGATTCTTTGACACGACCATGCTGCATGAGCATCTCCATCTCCATGTAGTATTCATCAACAGTCTTCACACCTTGTCTCAATAGGGTCAACTTATCAAATATATTGCGCAAATAATTTGTGGGCACAAAACGCTCGGTCATTGCCGCCTTCATAGCACGCCATGTGATAATAGGTGGTTGCTGGCGTGTAAGACACACGTCTGTTGGGAACCCCAAGAGGAAGGTGTGATGCGTACAGCAGCAAGTTTTCCCTCAGTAAGAAACCAAGGTTATCGAACCAGTAGGAGTCAAGGGCCACGTGAAGGTTGTTGGTGACGGAGTGTAGTGCGGCGCAACACCGGGGATTCGAGCGCCAACGTGGAACCTGCACAACACAATCACAATACTTTGGCCCAACTTAACAGTGAGGTTGTCAATCTCACCGGCTTGATGTAAACAAAGGATTAAACGTATGGTGTGGAAAATGATGTTTGTTTGCGAAGAACAGTAAAGAACAGAGTTTGCAGTAGATTGTATTTCAGATGTAAAAGAATGGACCGAGGTCCACAGTTCACTAGTGGTGTCTCTCCAATAAGAAATAGCATGTTGGGTGAACAAATTACAGTTGGGCAATTGACAAATAGAGAGGGCATAACAATGCACATACATATCACGATGACTACTATGAGATTTAATCGGGGCATTACGACAAAGTACATAGACCGCTATCCAAACATGCATCTATGCCTAAAAAGTCCACCTTCGGGTTAGCATCCGCACCCCTTCCAGTATTAAGTTGCAAACAACGGACAATTGCATTAAGTATGGTGCGTAATGTAATCAACACAAATATCCTTAGACAAAGCATTGATGTTTTATCCCTAGTGGCAACAAGCACATCCACAACCTTAGAACTTTCGTCACATCGTCCCAAATTCAATGGAGGCATGAATCCACTATCGAGCATAAATACTCCCTCTTGGAGTTACAAGTATCAACTTGGCCGAGCCTCTACTAGCAACGGAGAGCATGCAAGAACATAAACAACACATATATGATAAATTGATAATCAACTTGACATAGTATTCCGTATTCATCGGATCCCAACAAACACAACATGTAGCATTACAAATAGATGATCTTGATCATGATAGGCAGATCACAAGATCTAACATGATAGCACAATGAGGAGAAGACAACCATCTAGCTACTGCTATGGACCCATAGTCCAGGGGTGAACTACTCACACATCAATCCGGAGGCGATCATGGTGATGAAGAGTCCTCCGGGAGATGATTCCCCTCTCCCAGCGAGGTGCCGGAGGCGATCTCCTCGAATCCCCCGAGATGGGATTGGCGGCGGCGGCGTCTCCGGAAGGTTTTCCGTATCGTGGCTCTCGGTACGGGGGTTTTTGCGACGAAGGCCATAAGTAGGCGGAAGGGCGAGTCGGAGGGCTGACGAGGGGCCCACACCATAGGGCGGCGCGGGCCCCCTTTGGCCGCGCGGCCCTATGGTGGCGGCGCCTCGTCGCCCCACTTCGTATCCCTTTCGGTCTTCTGGAAGCTCCGTGGAAAAATAAGACCCTGGGCGTTGATTTCGTCCAATTCCGAGAATATTTCCTTTGTAGGATTTCTGAAACCAAAAACAGCAGAAAACAAGAATCGGCTCTTCGGCATCTCGTCAATAGGTTAGTGCCGGAAAATGCATAGTAATGACATAAAGTGTGTATAAAACATGTGAGTATCATCATAAAAGTAGCATGGAACATAAGAAATTATAGATACGTTTGAGACGTATCAAGCATCCCCAAGCTTAGTTCCTACTCGCCCTCGAGTAGGTAAACGATAACAAGGATAATTTCTGAAGTGACATGCTATCATAATCTTGATCAATACTATTGTAAAGCATATGAGATGAATGCAGTGATTCGAAGCAATGGTAAAGACAATGAATAAATAACTGAATCATATAGCAAAGACTTTTCATGAATAGTACTTTCAAGTCAAGCATCAATAATACTTGCATAAGAGTTAACTCATAAAGCAATAAATTCTTAGTAGAAAGCTTTGAAGCAACACAAAGGAAGATATAAGTTTCAGCAGTTTGCTTTCAACTTCAACATGTTTATCTCATGGATAATTGTCAACACAAAGTAATATGATGAATGCAAATAAGCAAGTATGTATGAATCAATGCACACGATTGACACAAGTGTTTGCTTCTAAGATAGAAAGAAGTAGGTAAACTGACTCAACATAAAGTAAAAGATAGGCCCTTCGCAGAGGGAAGCATGGATTACTATTTTTGTGCTAGAGCTTTTCATTTTGAAAACATAGAAACAGTTTTGTCAACGGTAGTAATACTTCATATGTGTTATGCATAAGACATCTTATAAGTTGCAAGCCTCATGCATAGATTACCATAGTGCCCGCACCTTGTCCTAATTAGCTTGGATTTACATGGATTATCATTGCATAGCATATGTTTCAAGCAAGTGTCACAAAGGGGTACCTCTATGCCGCCTGTACAAAGGTCCAAGGAGATAGATCGCATTTGATTTCTCGTTTTTGATAGATCTCAACTTAGGACATCCATACCGGGACAACGTAGACAACAAATAATGGACTCCTCTTTAATGCATAAGCATTCAACAACAGATAATATTCTCATAAGAGATTGAGGATTGATGTCCAAACTGAAACTTGCACCATGGATCATGGCTTTAGTTAGCGGCCCAATGTTCTTCTCTAACAATATGCATACTCAAACCATTTGATCATGATAAATCACCCTTACTTCAGACAAGACGAACATGCATAGCAACTCACATGATATTCAACAAAGGTGTAATAGTTGATGGCGTCCCCAGAAACATGGTTATCGCTCAAGAAGCAACTTATAAGAAATAAGATACATAAGTAACATATTCAATACCACAATAGTTTTTAAGGCTATTTTCCCATGAGCTATATATTGCAAAGACAAAGAATAGAATTTTAAAGGTAGCACTCAAGTAATTTACTTTGGAATGGCAGAGAAATACCATGTAGTAGGTAGGTATGGTGGACACAAATGGCATAGTTTTTGGCTCAAGGATTTGGATGCACGAGAAGAATTCTTCTCAATACAAGGCTTAAGCTAGCAAGGTTGTTTGAAGCAAACACAAGTATGAACCGGTACAGCAAAACTTACATAAGAACATATTGCAAGCATTATAAGACTCTACACTGTCTTCCTTGTTGTTCAAACACCTCACCAGAAAATATCTAGACTCTAGAGAGACCGATCATGCAAACCAAATTTCAACAAGCTCTATGGTAGTTCTTCATTAATAGGTGCAAAGTACATGATGCAAGAGCTTAAACATGATCTATATGAGCACAACAATTTCCAAGTATCAAATTATTCAAGACATTATACCAATTACCACATGAAGCATTTTCTGTTTCCAACCATATAACAATGAACGAAGCAGTTTCAACCTTCGCCATGAACATTAAAAGTAAAGCTAAGAACACATGTGTTCATATGCAACAGCGGAGCGTGTCTCTCTACCAAACAAAGAATGCTAGGATCCGATTTTATTTAAACAAAAAAAAAACATACAGACGCTCTAAGTAAAGCACATAAGATGTGACGAAATAAAAATATAGTTTCACTAGAGGTGACCTGATAAGTTGTCGATGAAGAAGGGATGCCTTGGGCATCCCCAAGCTTAGATGCTTGAGTCTTTTTAAAATATGCATGGATGAACCACGGGGGCATCCCCAAGCTTAGACTTTTCACTCTTCTTGATCATATTGTATCATCCTCCTCTCTTGACCCATGAAAACTTCCTCCACACCAAACTCAAAACAAACTCATTAGAGGGTTAGTGCATAATCGAAAATTCACATATTCAGTGGTGACATAATGATTCTTAACACTTCTGGACATTGCACAAAGCTACTGAAAGTTAATGGAACAAAGAAATCCATCAAACATAGCAAAACAGGCAATGCGAAATAAAAGACAGAATCTGTCAAAACAGAACAGTCCGTAAAGACGAATTTTTCTGGGGCACTTAACTTGCTCAGATGAAAAAGCTCAAATTGAATGAAAGTTGCGTACATATCTGAGGATCACGCACGTAAATTGGCAGATTTTTCTGGGTTACCTACAGACGAGGCTGCTCAATTTCGTGACAGTAAGAAATCTGTTTCTGTGCAGTAATCCAAATCTAGTATCATCTTTACTATCAAAGACTTTACTTGGCACAACAATGCAATAAAATAAAGATAAGGAGAGGTTGCTACAGTAGTAACAACTTCCAAGACTCAAATATAAAACAAAAGTGCAGAAGTAAAATAATGGGTTGTCTCCCATAAGCGCTTTTCTTTAACGCCTTTCAGCTAGGCGCAGTAAAGTGTGAATCAAGTATTATCAAGAGATGAAGCATCAATATCATAATTTGTTCTAATAATAGAATCATAAGGTAACTTCATTCTCTTTCTAGGGAAGTGTTCCATACCTTTCTTGAGAAGAAATTGATACTTAATATTCCCTTCCTTCATATCAATGATAGCACCAACGGTTCGGAGAAAAGGTCTTCCCAAAATAATGGGACAAGATGCATTGCATTCAATATCCAAGACAACAAAATCAACGGGGACAAGGTTATTGTTAACCATAATGTGAAAATTATTAATCCTCCCCAAAGGTTTCTTTATAGCATTATCAGCAAGATTAACATCCAAACAACAATTTTTTAATGGTGGCAAGTCAAGCATATCATAGATTTTCTTAGGCATAACAGAAATACTTGCACCAAGATCACATAAAGCATTACAATTAAAATCATTAAACTTCATCTTAATGATGGGCTCCCAACCATCTTCTAACTTCCTAGGAATAGAAGTTTCAAGTTTTAGTTTCTCCTCTCTAGCTTTTATGAGAGCGTTTGTAATATGTTTTGTAAAGGCCAAATTTATAGCACTAGCATTGGGACTTCTAGCAAGTTTTTGTAAGAACTTTATAACTTAAGAGATGTGACAATCATCAAAATCTAAACCATTATGATCTACAGCAATGGGATCATTGTCCCCAATATTTTGAAAAATTTCAGCAGTTTTATCACAAACAGTTTCAGCAGTTTCAGGCAATTTTGCACGCTTTGCACTAGGAGTAGAAACATTGCCAATGATACGTCTCCGACGTATCGATAATTTCTTATGTTCTATGCCATATTATTGATGATACCTACATGTTTTATGCACACTTTATGTCATATTCGTGCATTTTCTGGAAACTAACCTATTAACAAGATGCCGAAGTGCCAGTTGCTATTTTCTGCTGTTTTTGGTTTCAGAAATCCTAGTAACGAAATATTCTCGGAATTGGACGAAATCAAGACCCGGGTTCCTATTTTCACCGGAAGCATCCGAACACCCGGAAGGACCCGGAGGGGGGCACCGGGCCCCCGGACCATAGGCTGGCGCGGCCCGGGCCCCGGCCGCGCCGCCATATGGTGTGGCCACCCCTTCGACCCTCCTGCGCCGCCTCTTCGCCTATATAAAGCCCCCGGATCGAAAACCCCGATGCGAAGAACCACGATACGGAAAACCTTCCAGAGCCGCCGCCATCGCGAAGCCAAGATCTGGGGGACAGGAGTCTCTGTTCCGGCACCCTGCCGGAGCGGGGAAGTGCCCCGGAAGGCTTCTCCATCAACACCGCTGCCATCTCCACCGCCATCTTCATCACCGCTGCTGCTCCCATGAGGAGGGAGTAGTTCTCCATCGAGGCTCGGGGCTGTACCGGTAGCTATGTGGTTAATCTCTCTCCTATGTACCTCAATACAATGATCTCATGATCTGCTTTACATGATTGAGATTCATATGAGTTTTGTATCACTACTATCTATGTGCTACTCTAGCAAAGTTATTAAAGTAGTTCTATTCCTCCTGCACGTGTGTAAAGGTGACGAGTGTGTGCACCGTGTTAGTACTTGGTTTATGCTATGATCATGATCTCTTGTAGATTGCGAAGTTAACTATTGCTATGATAATATTGATGTGATCTATTCCTCCTACATATGCATGAAGGTGACAAGTGTGCATGCTATGCTAGTACTTGGTTTAGTCTTTTGATCTATCTTACACTAAAGGTTACTAAAATATGAGCATTATTGTGGAGCTTGTTAACTCCGGCATTGAGGGTTCGTGTAATCCTACGCAATGTGTTCATCATCCAACAAAAGTGTAGAGTATGCATTTATCTATTCTGTTATGTGATCAATGTTGAGAGTGTCCACTAGTGAAAGTGTAATCCCTAGGCCTTGTTCCTAAATACTGCTATCGCTGCTTGTTTACTGTTTTACTGTGTTACTACTGCTGCATTACTACTGCTTGTTTACTGTCCTGGGCAAAGCACTTTTCTGGTGCCGTTGCTACTACTCATATATATTTATACCACCTGTATTTCACTATCTCTTCGCCGAACTAGTGCACCTATTAGGTGTGTTGGGGACACAAGAGACTTCTTGCTTTGTGGTTGCAGGGTTGCATGAGAGGGATATCTTTGACCTCTTCCTCCCTGAGTTCGATAAACCTTGGGTATCCACTTAAGGGAAACTTGCTGCTGTTCTACAAACCTCTGCTCTTGGAGGCCCAACACTGTCTACAAGAATAGAAGCTCCCGTAGACATCAGCCAACACCAATTATTTTACCATTGATAGTAGGATGTTTAGCAACATGTGAAGCATCAACATTACTAGTGGTGGTAATAGTCCAAACTTTAGCTACATTGTTCTCTTTAGCTAGTTTTTCTTCTTTTTCCCACCTAGCATGCAATTCAGCCATTAATCTAATATTTTCATTAATTCGAACTTGGATGGCGTTTGCTGTAGCAAATGACTTAATATCTTTATCTTCATTAGGCATAACTTTCAATTTTAAAAGATCAACATCAGAGACAAGACTATCAACCTTAGAAGTAAGAACATCAATTTTATCAAGCTTTTCTTCAACGGATTTGTTAAAAGCAGTTTGTGTACTAATAAATTCTTTAAGCATGGCTTCAAGACCAGGGGGTACACTCCTATTATTGTTGTAAGAATTACCATAACCATTACCATTATTAGAAGGATATGGCCTATAGTTGTTACCAGAATTATTCCTATAAGCGTTGTTGTTGAAATTATTATTTTTAATGAAGTTCACATCAACATGCTCTTCTTGAGCAACCAATGAAGCTAAAGGAACATTATTAGGATCAACATTAGATCTACCATTCACAAGCATAGACATAATAGCATCAATCTTATCACTCAAGGAGGAGGTTTCTTCAACAGAATTTACCTTCTTACCTTGTGGAGCCCTTTCAGTGTGCCATTCAGAGTAACTTATCATCATATCATCAAAGAGCTTTGTTGCCGCCGCCAAAGTAATGGACATAAAAGTACCTCCAGCAGCTGAATCCAATAGGTTCCGCGAAGAAAAATTCAATCCTGCATAAAAGTTTTGGATGATCATCCAAGTAGTTAGTCCATGGGTAGGGCAATTCTTCACCAAAGATTTCATTCTCTCCCATGCTTGAGCAACATGTTCATTATCCAATTGCTTAAAATTCATTATGCTACTTCTCAAAGATATAATTTTAGCGGGAGGATAATATCTACCAATCAAAGCATCTTTACATTTAGTCCATGAATCAATACTATTCTTAGGCAAAGATAGCAACCAATCTTTAGCTCTTCCTCTTAAGGAGAAAGGAAACAATTTTAATTTTATAATGTCACCATCTACATCCTTATACTTTTGCATTTCACAAAGTTCAACAAAATTATTAAGATGGGCAGCAGCATTATCAGAACTAACACCAGAAAATTGCTCTCTCATAACAAAATTTAGTAAAGCAGGTTTAATTTCAAAAAATTCTTCTGTAGTAGCAGGTGGAGCAATAGGTGTGCATAGGAAATCATTATTATTTGTGCTAGTGAAATCACACAACTTGGTATTCTCAGGAGTACCCATTTTAAAAGTAGTAAATAAAGCAAACTAAATAAAGTAAATGCAAGTACCAAATTTTTTTGTGTTTTCAATATAGAGAATGCAAACAAGACAGTAAATAAAGTAAAGCAAGTAACTAATTTTTTTTTGTATTTTTGATATAGAGAACAAACAAAGCAGTAAATAAAATAAAGTAAAGCAAGACAAAAACAAAGTAAAGAGATTGGATGTGGGAGACTCCCCTTGCAGCGTGTCTTGATCTCCCCGGCAACGGCGCCAGAAAATGTCTTGCTGGCGTGTAAGACACACGTCTGTTGGGAACCCCAAGAGGAAGGTGTGATGTGTACAGCAGCAAGTTTTCCCTCAGTAAGAAACCAATGTTATCGAACCAGTAGGAGTCAAGGGCCACGTGAAGGTTGTTGGTGACGGAGTGTAGTGCGGCGCAACACCAGGGATTCCGGCGCCAACGTGGAACCTGCACAACACAATCACAATACTTTGCCCCAACTTAACGAGTGAGGTTGTCAATCTCACCGGCTTGTCGTAAACAAAGGATTAAACGTATGGTGTGGAAAATGATGTTTGTTTGCGAAGAACAAGTAAAGAACAGAGTTTGCGTAGATTGTATTTCGGATGTAAAAGAATGGACCGGGGTCCACAGTTCACTAGTGGTGTCTCTCCAATAAGAAATAGCATGTTGGGTGAACAAATTACGGTTGGGCAATTGACAAATAGAGAGGGCATAACAATGCACATACATATCACGATGACTACTATGAGATTTAATCAGGGCATTACGACAAAGTACATAGACCGCTATCCAGCATGCATCTATGCCTAAAAAGTCCACCTTCGGGTTAGCATCCGCACTCCTTCCAGTATTAAGTTGCAAACAACGTACAATTGCATTAAGTATGGTGCGTAATGTAATCAACACAAATATCCTTAGACAAAGCATTGATGTTTTATCCCTAGTGGCAACAACACATCCACAACCTTAGAACTTTCTCATCACTGTCCCCAGATTCAATGGAGGCATGAACCCACTATCGAGCATAAATACTCCCTCTTGGAGTTACAAGTATCAACTTGGCCAGAGCCTCTACTAGAAACGGAGAGCATGCAAGAACATAAACAACACATATATGATAGAGTGATAATCAACTTGACATAGTATTCCATATTCATCGGATCCCAACAAACACAACATGTAGCATTACAAATAGATGATCTTGATCATGATAGGCAGCTCACAAGATCTAACATGATAGCACAATGAGGAGAAGACAACCATCTAGCTACTGCTATGGACCCATATTCCAGGGGTGAACTACTCACACATCAATCCGGAGGCGATCATGGTGATGAAGAGTCCTCCGGGAGATGATTCCCCTCTCCGGCGAGGTGCCGGAGGCGATCTCCTGAATCCCCCGAGATGGGATTGGCGGCGGCGGCGTCTCCGGAAGGTTTTCCGTATCGTGGCTCTCGGTACAGGGGTTTTCGCGACGAAGGCTATAAGTAGGCGGAAGGGCGAGTCGGAGGGCTGACGAGGGCCCACACCATAGGGCGGCGCGGGCCCCCTTTGGCCGCGCGGCCCTATGGTGGCGGCGCCTCGTCGCCCCACTTCGTATCCCCTTCGGTCTTCCGGAAGCTCCGTGGAAAAATAAGACCCCGGGCGTTGATTTCGTCCAATTCCGAGAATATTTCCTTTGTAGGATTTCTGAAACCAAAAACAGCAGTAAAACAAGAATCGGCTCTTCGACATCTCGTCAATAGGTTAGTGCCGGAAAATGCATAAGAATGACATAAAGTGTGTATAAAACATGTAAGTATCATCATAAAAGTAGCATGGAACATAAGAAATTATAGATACGTTTGAGACGTATCAGTGGTTCACCATCTTCTTCGCGAGCACTAACATATCGATCCCACCAACGCAATGCATAGCCATCAAATTCGGAAGAAGCAAGGTTGATCTTCCCATCTTCAGTGTAATTATGTAGGCGCCATAACTTCTCAATTTTCAGTTCCCAAGTGAGGTATTCTTCAACATCAGCACCTCCTTCAAACTTGGGTAGGGAGAACTTAGGCTTACCCAATCCATCTTCTTCCTCAAGCCCACGACCTGGACTTCGTTGGTCAGCAAGCCCACGAGGACGATTTCCACGTGGTGCACCACGATTAGCATTAGGTGCGTCATCTTGAAGCTCAGGATCTTCTTCATCTTCTTGTTGTTGTTGTTCGGTTAAATTCTCAACAGCTAGTCGTGAATCGAGAAGACTGCGCAGAGGCTCATACTCCCTCCATGTCATCAAATCCGCAGAGTTCTTGTTCTCCTAAGACTATGGCAAACCCTAACCCTAATTTTTTTTGGCTTTTTCTGGATAGGAAACACTCACAACACAACGATGGGGTGGATTGTGGATGGCTTACCGTGTAAACCCGAGAATCTGATACCAAGATGATAAGGGGTAGCCCGATCTTCTCAGTAAGCAACGGTGGTGACATAGGCATACCCAATGGGCCTGCCGAAGAAGGTACCCGGGGTTTACTGAAGGCCCATCACCCGAAGAATAAGAAGATTCGGAAGCCCAAGATACTATTAAGGAAAACTAGAGTTGTAGTAGGAGTCATCGTTTGTAATCTTGCGGGATGGGTTGGAAACCCTCCCGGACTCTGTAAACGTGTGTATTACGAATCCCTCGGCTCCGCCTCCTATATAAGGGGGAGTCGAGGGACAAAGAGAGGATCGAATTTACTGTCAACACAACCCTAGTTTCATATTCGTCGAGTACTTTTCGGCTGAAACCTTCGAGATCTACTTGCCCTCTACATCTAACTAAACCCTAGTCTACAATCCGTAGGCATTGACAAGATAATACCTTGTCAATTGGCGCCGTCTGTGGGATCTAGAGGCGACAAAGAGCTGATCTCGATGGCACGTTCAAGATCGTCGACTTCATCAGTAGCAAGCAACATCATGGACAGAGGTAAACAGATCGAAACTGGTCTCGTTGATTTTGTTCCTCACCCGCCCTCCCGTTTGGATGCATATGCGTATCTGGAGGAGCCTATGGAGATGACGTTCGGAAGATTCCACTTTCGCGTCGGGAAAGAGGGAGCGTATCGTCTCGAAATTCCGATTTCGTCGGGATTGTCGGCGGTCGATTCCGATTTTTCGAACTCAACATCGTCGATCGAGTCAGGCGAAGAAGAGACTTCATCGCCACGCTTCATCAGCACCAGGGCAAGCGAAAAGCTTGCCAAGATCTTCAGCGACATGTCCTTCGAGTCATCCGCGGACTCCTATATAAGCGATGACTCGAGCAGCGTCGACAGCTTCGATTTCATCGACAAATCCACTACAGTGGGCAAGGTCTTCGCCAATCTTTATGATGGTGTCACCAAACATAGCACAGATCTGAATACAAAATACCATCAGATTTATGTCATCGGAGAGCCAAGTCGTGATCAGGAGGAAACATCTGAGGCTTTTGACGATCTGGGAAATCCATACGTCAATCCCTCTAATCTACGACAAGGTCTAGGCAGTAAATACGTCGGACCTCAGCCTCGCGATAGAGTTCAACTCCCGCAGGCAGCATGGGATAGAGCCGCAAGAGCTATGGATGGTTCAGAACCAATGGCTACAACAGCCACGCCAGTAGAATTGCAAGCATATCAATATAGACTCGCACGAGCTGCAAGGGAATTGGAAAAAGAGACAGTTGCTTTAAATAGAAGAAAGGAGGCAGCCTCCGCTTCAAGCAGGCGAAGAGCGGAGTTAAGTCGACAATCTGGAACTTCGGGAGATAGGCACAGAGAATCTCGGAACAGAGCAAGATCAAGGCTGCAAAACATACCTGAAGGAGAAAGAGAGTACTTGGTTCAAAACCTCGACATGTCTTTTATGTCGATAGACACGAGAGGAAACATCATCCCTAAGACACCAGAAGCTGGGTATACGGCGACACAAGCTTTTATCCTTGCATCAAGGCCACCTCCAGGAGATCCAAGGGAAGCACTGTACAACATGGCAATGGCAGGAGTTGGAGCCATGGGGACGGCGTTCGCACCAACACCTCCCGAAGGAACAGCAAGGCAAAATAGTCCACGACCTGCGGCAGCAGCAGCAGCAACTCTCGAAGGAACAAGTGGAGCAAGAGACACGGCAGCACAAGCAAGGGTGGACAGAGCACGGCAAAGCAGAAGGGAACATCGACACTCCCCAGAATTAAACGACGAGGATATGTGCGGTTTGCCGTGCTTCACAAGGAGAGTACGAAAAACTCGAGTCCCTTCGGGATTTAAGTTGCCTGATAACTTCAAAAAATTCGACGGCCTGCAAGATCCAGAGGATTGGCTAGTTGATTACCTCGAGACGGTGAAACTAACTGGAGGGACCATGGCAACAGCTATGCAAAGCATCCAAGTGCATTTAAGTGGAGCCGCGCGATCTTGGATCAAGAAGCTTCCTCCAGGGTCTATCGACAGCTGGGATAGCTTCGAGGACATATTCGTCAAGAATTTCCGGTCCACCTGCAAGAAACCCGTATCTATAGAGGAATTACGGGCGTGTCGACAGAAGCCAGATGAATCAATGAGAAAATATATCCAGAAGTGGAATATCATCAAAAACTCGGCAGAGAATATATCTGACGAGAGAGCGATAGACGCGTTTGTCGCAGGAATCAGGCGAGGAGATTTTGTCGAGGACCTGGGGAGAACCAATCCAAAAACGGTATCAGCGTTGATGGAGATAGCAAACAGATGGGCAGATGGAGAAGATGCTGTTCACAACAAACGGCATAGGTCACCAGAGGAGGACCGTGGCCGAAATTATCAAAATAGGCGACGATTTCCTCGGCAGTACTCGGGTTATGATGCGCCTGAGCAAATTTCGGCTGGCTTCCGAGCAAGCGCTGGAGGAAACAACAGAGATGATTACCAGAGGAGTAACGAGCAGCGAGGCGACAATAGAGATGACCCTCGAAACAACAGGCAAAACCCTGGGTCGAGGTTCCAGAGGCCTTTCGTGTCTCCCGAGGAAATGATGAACGGGCCGTGTCAAATGCATTTTTATCTTGATAACAACGGGAAAAGACAGTCGGGACACTTGCAGAAGGATTGCCGAAACTTTCAGGCAATGTTACGATGGGCCGGGCATGCCAATGCTCAGGCAGCACCCAGAAATCCTCAGGGGCCCAGGAGTGAAATTCACCTACCACCCCTCCAAGCAATTACAGATGATAATCGACATCAGCTCAGAATTGCGGCAGCACCTGCACCACCACCTTATGTTGATCCCAATTCCAATGGAGCGGTCTCGATGATTCAGAAAGGCAGGCCATCCAACAGAGCTCAAAAAGTAATCTCGCGACAGGTGTTCATGGCAGAGAAGATGCCTCCACCAACAGTCGAGTATCTTAATTGGTCAGGGCAAGATATTGGCTTCACAATAGCGGATCATCCACAGCAAGTTCCTCGACCAGGGCAATCGGCACTCATCTTACCAGCAGTAATTGCAGGATTCGAAGTATCTCGAGTGTTCATAGACGGCGGCAGCAGTTTAAACCTTATGCATGCAGATACATTAAGGAAGATGAACATATCCCTAGCAAATCTAAAACCTACGGACACACGATTCCACGGCATTACACCAGAGAAGCCAAGTTATCCGCTTGGGAAGATCAATCTTGATGTTCAGTTTGGCACCCGAGAAAACTACAGGATCGAGAAGCTGGAATTTGAAGTCGTGGATTTCCCATCACAATATCACGCCCTGTTGGGACGGCCAGCACATGCTAGGTTTATGGTGGTACCACATTACACGTACTTGCTGTGGAGGATGCCTGGGCCTAAGGGACCAATCACAGTCAAAGGAAGCTTTGCGTTAGCCGATAAATGCGATAAGGATTTTCATCGACTGTCAGAAACTTTCGGGATGCAAGCGGAATATATGGCATCAAGACTCACGACTGACTATGACGTGCTGCCAGATGTTGGGAGGCCAAACAAAGACTCAGCTTTCAACACTGAGAAAAATTCTAAGGAGGTGCAAATTCACCCAACAGACCCGAAGAAAACGACGTCCATCGCGAAAGATATGGACCTCGCATAGGAAAGCGCGCTCGTTGAGTTCCTCCGTGAGAACTGGAAAATCTTCGCATGGTGTCCAGCTGACATGCCAGGAGTACCCAGGGAACTTGCCGAGCACCACCTAAACTTGGATCCACTTGCAAGACCAATCAAACAACCTTTGCGGCATTTTTTGGAGCCAAACCGCAAAGCTATGTTGTCAGAAATAGATCGACTACGAGAAGCTGGTTTTATCAAGGAACTGCACACAGAGGCCACATGGGTAGCAAATCCAGTGTTGGTGCCGAAGAAAAACACTAAAGTCCTTCGCATGTGCGTCGATTTTACGTGTCTCAATAAACATTGTCCAAAGGATCATTTTCCCCTCCCGAGGATCGACCAAATCATCGACTCCACGACAGGATGTGAACGTCTTTCCTTCTTGGATGCATACTCTGGTTACAACCAGATCAGATTGAAAGAAGAAGATGAGGTCAAAACAGCGTTCATCACACCTTATGGAGTGTTTTGCTACAGAACAATGCCTTTTGGCCTGAAAAACGCGGGAGCAACATACCAGAGGATGATGCAGAAGTGTTTGGCAACACAAATTGGGAAAGAACGTACAAGTGTACATCGACGATGTTGTCATAACATCAAAGAAGGGGACAACGCTCATCGAGGATCTGAAGGAAACTTTCGACAACCTTGATAAATTCTGCCTCAAGTTGAACCCGACGAAGTGCTCTTTTGGCGTCCCTGGAACGTGGCGCAGCTCGAGCGATTCTACGCCTAGAGTCGAAATATAGTCCTACTCGTAAAAATACAATGTACTGAAAACGCCCGCGAGTTTTCAGACGCACTCTTTTCCTTTTCAGGGCACCGAGTGGGGCTGGAAAGGTTTTTAATGAGGCGGGCTCGCGGTGCTGCAATATAATAAAGATAGTGGAGATATACTTCTTGTTTTTCGACAAGCTCGGGGGCTAAATGCCTTCAAGGATACAAAATATACACAAAATAGACAAACCAGACTTACAAAAATAATTCACCTTGGTACAAAAATACCTCGCCAAATAGACAAATCAGGAGCTCACAGCAATAAATATAGTATACTCATCAAAATTCTATTGCTTTGGTCTGAAAACCTCGCAATAAAAATATAGAACGTCGTCACCAAGACACTCGGGGGCTTCACAATACAGACTACACTTTACAATATACAAAAGAGTTCGACAAAAATATAGACATAGCTTCTCGCAGTATCAGTACAACTTAGTTAAGGCCTAATATACTATCTATGGATAAACCTTTGGCTGTCTTGTGCTCAGCATAGGCCCCCTTGACGAAGAATTCTGAATCCATCCGAAGAAGTTCATCCATCATCACCTCAGCCACAGGAGTCACCATCTCATTGATTGAGTCAATGTTATTTTTTCGCCGCGATTTCTTGGCCAAGCAGTCAGCGACAATCGTCGTCAGGTCCAACTTAGGATGGCAAATATGTATCATGATCATGGCGAATCTTGCTCCAGCAGTTAACTGAGCTCGCACAAAGTTATGAATACGGGGGGCATCTCTGAATTTCTCCATCAGTCCAAGTAGAGTTTCGGGAGCCTCGTCTCGAGGAAACAAAGTCTTGTAAACAAGGGTCAAGGTTCTCGTGCAGAAGTTAAGAAATTCACGAACCTGACAAGCGCGATCTTGAAACCTGACAATCTGTTGGGTTCGCTCGGGAGTGGCCCAGAAAAGACAGCCATGGTTAAGTGAAAGATTGACGAGGAGGTTCGTCCTCACATTCACTCTCTCATCTTCAGCAGCAGTATCGAGAACCGAACCTATTAAGCGACAGAGCAAGAAACTTCAGGGGAGGTACAGTAAAAAGCAGAAGCAGTGTTAAATTGGAAAAACATACCTAACATATCCACACTAGCTTCAATCATCAGCTCGAGGATACTATTTTCTCGAGTCGCTGCTTTCTCAGCTTCCGAAATAGCAGTGTCCTTAGCAGCTATGGCTTCTCTCGCCTGTTGAAGAGCAATTTTCTCTCTCTCGGATGCTTTTCGAGATTGCTCCATCATCGCCAGAGTTTGTTTCTTCATGGATTGAAGTTGTTGGCGAAGATCTTGTAAATCTTGCGACAAATGTTTACTTGAAGAACCTTCGATAAGATTATCTTCGACACGGGCTCTCTTCGAGAAAGAAGAAGCAGGCGAAGTATCGGCAGAACAAGGATTTGCGGAGTAGTTATCAAATATCAACTGGAAAAGAAAGTCTCATGATCAATGATAGTGCAAAATAGAATTTCATTGATCTTCAGAAAAATTTACATAGATATTACAGAAGAAGTTCTTCAGAAGGGCTATTGCGAACATTGTCGCCAAAGCTACTATGGCGACAACGGCAAAAGAAGCAGGAAAAATAAAAAAAAATAAAAAGAAGAGGCATTCAACTAGACCTCCGGCTTCGATGAGCTAGGAGTCGAAGTTGGCTTGATTCCGAGATAGGCCAGGATTTTCTTCGTGTTAGGCTTTGCCGCCCTGATCAGCGATCGCCATTTTGTGATCTCCATCTCTTCTGTGTCGCCTACTTTCGTCCAGTCGATAGTTTGCTGGCTGTCAGCAACCAAGGCGACAGTGCTTTCGACAGCAATCTTCATATTTTCTTGGCGCATCTTCAGTCCAAGATCTTCTGGTGGATTGAAGTCCTTGGCAAGCGCAAGGAAAGTCTTGGGTTCCGTTTTCTTCGGGAAGAAGTAAGGGAACAGCCGTGACAATCCTGCGTCAGCCTGTTCAATACCTTCACGAGTTTCTGTCCCATGAAACTCAAGAACAGAAAGTGCATCGAGAAGAGGATCATTGTCGGGATCTTCAAGCTCAAATTCTTGGTTTGTTTTACCTGTCGAGGAAAATCTATATTTATCGACAGGCAAGCAAAGAAAAGCAAGGTTAAAAAAGACAGAGTAGATCAAAAAACTTACTGACAAAGCGCTGATTCTGCGAGTTCAAGCGCTTGATGATCGCTTTTTCACGAGTAGCATGCGCGGCTTTGTGCTCGTTCAAAGAAGTTTCGGCATCATGAAGCCTTTTCTGCAGATCTTCGACACCAGCAGCTTCTGCCTTGGCCTTATCAGCCTCTGCTTTAGCTTTGCCAGCATCAAGTTCGGCCTTCTTGCGAGCCGCCTCACTCTGCTCTAGTTTCTGAGCAAGCGCTTCGGCGAGTTTGTTGGCCTCCGCAAGTTTTTCTGCCAAAATAGTCAAAAATAGTCAAAATATCGATAAAACAGGAGCAAGAAGCCATGAACAAAAGCAAGCAGGGAGTCATTACCTTCGGTCTTGCTGGCGTGCTCGCGATACCCAATGAATTGGGCACCGATGCGAATAAGTTCTTTGATCATGGGCTAACAAAAAAGGAAAAAGAAAGAAAGCATAGGTATGAGAAAAAACATGACGGCACGAAGGAGCAAATAGAGAAAAGATAGACAATGACAAAAAAAGAAATTAGTAACTTACATCGTCCAAAAGAGGATTCGAGGAGCTACCCAATTGCAGGGTAGGCTCCGTGATTGTTTCAACCCTTGTCCTTTTTGGTGAAGGGACGAGAGGGCTTGCAGGAGGAGTAGGAGCGTCGACGTTTTGTTGAGGAGGCGAAGATTCCTCTCCTTCAACTGGCGTCTCAGAAACAATCAGAGTATGCGACGTACTGATGGCGTGTATTTCACACGTTCGTTGGGCAACCCCAAGAGGAAGGTATGATGAGCACAGCAGCAAGTTTTCCCTCAGAAAGAAACCAAGGTTTATCGAACCAGGAGGAGCCAAGAAGCACGTTGAAGGTTGATGGCGGCGGGATGTAGTGCGGCGCAACACCGGAGATTCCGGCGCCAACGTGGAACCTGCACAACACAACCAAAGTACTTTGCCCCAACGAAAAAGTGAGGTTGTCAATCTCACCGGCTTGCTGTAACAAAGGATTAACCGTATTGTGTGGAAGATGATTGTTTGCAGAGAAAACAGTAAAAACAAGTATTGCAGTAGATTGTATTTCAAGTAAAGAGAATTGGACCGGGGTCCACAGTTCACTAGAGGTGTCTCTCCCATAAGACGAACAGCATGTTGGGTGAACAAATTACGGTTGGGCAATTGACAAATAAAGAGAGCATGACAATGCACATACATATCATGATGAGTATAGTGAGATTTAATTGGGCATTACGACAAAGTACATAGACCGCCATCCAACCGCATCTATGCCTAAAAAGTCCACCTTCGAAGTTATCATCCGAACCCCTCCAGTATTAAGTTGCTAAGCAACATGACAATTGCATTAAGTATGGTGCGTAATGTAATCAACAACTACATCCTTAGACATAGCATCAATGTTTTATCCCTAGTGGCAACAAGCACAACACAACCTTAGAACTTTCATCACCGTCCCGGTGTCAATGCAGGCATGAACCCACTATCGAGCATAAGTACTCCCTCTTGGAGTTACAAGCATCTACTTGGCCGGAGCATCTACTAGTAACGGAGAGCATGCAAGATCATAAACAACACATAAGCATAACTTTGATAATCAACATAACAAGTATTCTCTATTCATCGGATCCCAACAAACGCAACATATAGAATTACATATAGATGATCTTGATCATGATAGGCAGCTCACAAGATCCGACAATGATAGCACAATGGGGAGAAGACAACCATCTAGCTACCGCTATGGACCCATAGTCCAGGGGTAGACTACTCACTCATCACTCCGGAGGCGACCATGGCGGCGTAGAGTCCTCCGGGAGATGATTCCCCTCTCCGGCAGGGTGCCGGAGGCGATCTCCAGGATCCCCCGAGATGGGATCGGCGGCGACGGCGTCTCGGTAATGTTTTCCGTATCGTGGCTCTCGGTACCGGGGGTTTCGTCACGGAGGCTATTTGTAGGCGGAAGGGCAAGTCGAGAGGCGGCACGGGGGCCCACACCACAGGGCCGCGCGGCCAAGGGGGCCGCGCCGCCCTAGGGTTTGGCTCCCCCGTGGCCCCTCTTCGTCTCGTCTTCGGTCTTCCGGAAGCTTCGTGAGAAAATAGGCCTCCGGGCTTTTATTTCGTCCAATTCCGAGAATATTTCTTTACTAGGATTTCTGAAACCAAAAACAGCAGAAAACAACAGAATCGGCACTTCGGCATCTTGTTAATAGGTTAGTTCCGGTAAAATGCACGAATATGATATAAAGTGTGCATAAAACATGTAGATAACATCAATAATGTGGCATGGAACACAAGAAATTATCGATACGTTGGAGACGTATCAGCATCCCCAAGCTTAGTTCTGCTCGTCCCGAGCAGGTAAAACGATAACAAAGATAATTTCTGGAGTGACATGCCATCATAAACTTGATCATACTATTTGTAAAGCATATGAAGTGATTGCAGCGATCAAAACAATGTGTATGACATGAGTAAACAAGTGAATCATAAAGCAAAGACTTTTCATGAATAGCACTTCAAGACAAGCATCAATAAGTCTTGCATAAGAGTTAACTCATAAAGCAATAATTCAAAGTAAAGGTATTGAAGCAACACAAAAGAAGATTAAGTTTCAGCGATTGCTTTCAACTTGTAACATGTATATCTCATGGATAATTGTCAACATAGAGTAATATAATAAGTGCAATAAGCGAATATGTAGGAATCAATGCACAGTTCACACAAGTGTTTGCTTCTTGAGGTGGAGAGAAATAGGTGAACTGACTCAACATTGAAAGTAAAAGAATGGTCCTCATAGAGGAAAAGCATCGATTGCTATATTTGTGCTAGAGCTTTGATTTTGAAAACATGAAACAATTTTGTCAACGGTAGTAATAAAGCATATGCATCATGTAAATTATATCTTATAAGTTGCAAGCCTCATGCATAGTGTACTAATAGTGCCCGCACCTTGTCCTAATTAGCTTGGACTACCCGGATTATCACCGCAATACATATGCTTTAACCAAGTATCACAAAGGGGTACCTCTATGCCGCCCGTACAAAGGTCTAAGGAGAAAGCTCGCATTTGGATTTCTCGCTTTTGATTATTCTCAACTTAGACATCCATACCGGGACAACATAGACAACGGATAATGGACTCCTCTTTTAATGCTTTAAGCATTCAACAACAATTAATTCTTTTCTCATTAGAGATTTGAGGATGTTTGTCCAAAACTGAAACTTCCACCATGGAACATGGCTTTAGTTAGCGGCCCAATGTTCTTCTCTCACAATATGCATGCTCAAACCATTCAACTCGGTGTAGATCGCCCTTACTTCAGACAAGACGAACATGCATAGCAACTCACATGAAATTCAACAATGAGTTGATGGCGTTCCCCGACAAACATGGTTATCGCACAACAAGCAACTTAATAAGAGATAAAGTGCATAATTACATATTCAATACCACAATAGTTTTTAAGCTATTTGTCCCATGAGCTATATATTGCAAAGGTGAATGATGGAATTTTAAAGGTAGCACTCAAGCAATTTACTTTGGAATGGCGGGAAAATACCATGTAGTATAGGTAGGTATGGTGGACACAAATGGCATAGTGGTTGGCTCAAGTATTTTGGATGCATGAGAAGTATTCCCTCTCGATACAAGGTTTAGGCTAGCAAGGCTTATTTGAAACAAACACAAGGATGAACCGGTGCAGCAAAACTCACATAAAAGACATATTGAAAACATTATAAAACTCTACACCGTCTTCCTTGTTGTTCAAACTCAATACTAGAAATTATCTAGACCTTAGAGAAACCAATTATGCAAACCAAATTTTAGCATGCTCTATGTATTTCTTCATTAATGGGTGCAAAGCATATGATGCAAGAGCTTAAACATGAGCACAACAATTGCCAAGTATCACATTACCCAAGACATTTATAGCAATTACTACATGTATCATTTTCCAATTCCAACCATATAACAATTTAACGAAGGAGAAACTTCGCCATGAATACTATGAGTAGAAACCAAGGACATATTTGTCCATATGCTACAGCGGAGCGTGTATCTCTCCCATGAAGTGAATGCTAGGATCCATTTTATTCAAACAAAACAAAAACAAAAACAAACCGACGCTCCAAGAAAAAGCACATAAGATGTGGCCGAATAAAAATGTAGTTTCAGGGGAGGAACCTGATAATGTTGTCGATGAAGAAGAGGATGCCTTGGGCATCCCCAAGCTTAGACGCTTGAGTCTTCTTGATATATGCAGGGGTGAACCACGGGGTGCATCCCCAAGCTTAGAGCTTTCACTCTTCTTGATCATGTTGCATCATACTCCTCTCTTGACCCTTGAAAACTTCCTCCACACCAAACTCGAAACAACTCATTAGAGGGTTAGTGCACATTATAAATTGACATATTCAGAGGTGACACAATCATTTTTAACACTTCTGGACATTGCATAATGCTACTGGACATTAGTGGATCAAAGAAATTCATCCAACATAGCGAAAGAGGCAATGCGAAATAAAAGGCAGAATCTGTCAAAACAGAACAGTTCGTATTGACGAATTTTAAAATGGCACCAGACTTGCTCAAATGAAAATGCTCAAATTGAATGAAAGTTGCGTACATATCTGAGGATCATGCACGTAAATTGGCATAATTTTCTGAGCTTCCTGCAGGGCAGTGGGCTCAGATTCGTGACAGCAAAGAAATCTGGAACTGCGCAGTAATCCAAATCTAGTACTTACTTTTCTATCAACGGCTTAACTTGGCACAACAAAACACAAAACTAAGATAAGGAGAGGTTGCTACAGTAGTAAACAACTTCCAAGACACAAAATAAAAACAAAGTACTGTAGGTAAAAACATGGGTTGTCTCCCATAAGCGCTTTTCTTAACGCCTTTCAGCTAGGCGCAGAAAGTGTGTATCAAGTAACATCGAGAGATGAAGCATCAACATCATAATTTGTTCTAATGATAGAATCATAAGGTACCTTCATTCTCTTTCTAGGGAAGTGTTCCATACCTTTCTTGAGAGGAAATTGATATTTTATATTACCTTCCCTCATATCAATAGTAGCACCAACGAGTTCGAAGAAAAGGTCTTCCCAATATAATTGGACAAGATGCATTGCATTCAATATCCAAGACAACAAAATCAACGGGAACAAGATTATTGTTAACGGTAATGCGAACATTATCAACTTTACCCAAAGGTTTCTTTGTAGAATGATCAGCAAGATTAACATCCAAATAACAATTTTTCAACGGTGGCAAGTCAAGCATATTATAAATTTTCTTCGGCATAACAGAAATACTTGCACCAAGATCACATAAAGCATTACAATCAAAATCTTTAACCTTCATCTTAATGATGGGCTCCCAACCATCTTCTAGCTTTTTAGGAATAGAGGCTTCGCGCTCTAGTTTCTCTTCTCTAGCTTTTATGAGAGCATTTGTAATATGATGCGTGAAAGCCAAATTTATAGCACTAGCATTAGGACTTTTAGCAAGTTTTTGCAAGAACTTTATAACTTCAGAGATGTGGCAATCATCAAAATTCAAACCATTATAATCTAAAGCAATGGGATCATCATCCCCAATGTTGGAAAAATTTCAGCAGACTTTATCACAGTGCAATTTCAGCAGCTTTAGCAGCTTTCAGGCAGTTTTTCGCGCTTTGCATTAGAAGTGGAAACATTGCTAACACCAATTCTTTTATTAGTATGAGTAGGAGGTGCAGCAACATGTGTAGCATTAGCATTACTAGTGGTGGTAATAGTCCAAACTTTAGCTATATTCTTCTCTTTAGCTAGTTTTTCATTTTCTTCTCTATCCCACCTAGCACGCAGCTTCAGCCATTAATCTTATATTCTCATTAATTCTAACTTGAATGGCATTTGCTGTAGTAGCAATCTTATTATGATGATTCTCATTAGGCAAAACTTTTGATTTCAAAAGATCAACATCAACGAGCAAGACTATCGACTTTAGAAGCAAGTATATCAATTTTCCCAAGCTTTTCTTCAACAGATTTGTTAAAAGCAGTTTGTGTACCAATAAATTCTTTAAGCATGGCTTCAAGTCCAGGGGGTGAGTTCCTATTATTGTTGTAAGAATTTCCATAAGAATTATCATAGCCGTTGCCATTATTATAAGGATATGGCCTATAGTTGTTACTAGAATTGTTCCGGTAAGCATTGTTGTTGAAATTATTATTTTTAATGAAGTTTACATCAACATGTTCTTCTTGTGCAACCAATGAAGCTAACGGAAAATTATTAGGATCAATATTAGTCCTATCATTCACAAGCATAGACATAATAACATCAATCTTATCACTCAAGGAAGAGGTTTCTTCGACAGAATTTACCTTCTTACCTTGTGGAGCTCTTTCCGTGTGCCATTCAGAGTAGTTGATCATCATATTATCAAGAAGCTTTGTTGCTTCACCAAGAGTGATGGACATAAAGGTACCTCCAGCAGCTGAATCCAATAAATTCCGTGAAGAAAAAATTAGTCCTGCATAGAAGGTTTGGATGATCATCCAAGTAGTCAGTCCATGGGTTGGGCAATTTTTAACCAGAGATTTCATTCTTTCCCAAGCTTGAGCAACATGTTCAGTATCTAATTGTTTAAAATTCATTATGCTACTCCTCAAAGATATAATTTTAGCAGGGGGATAATATCTACCAATAAAAGCATCCTTGCATTTAGTCCATGAATCAATACTATTCTTAGGCAGAGATAGCAACCAATCTTTAGCTCTTCCTCTTAATGAGAAAGGGAACAATTTTAGTTTAATAATATCACCATCTACATCTTTATATTTTTGCATTTCACATAGTTCAACAAAATTATTAAGATGGGCAGCAGCATCATCAGAACTAACACCAGAAAATTGATTGTTCATGACAAGATTCAGTAAAGCGGGTTTAATTTCAAAGAATTCTGCTGTAGTAGCAGATGGAGCAATAGGTGTGCATAAGAAATCATTATTATTTGTGGTTGTGAAGTCACACAACTTAGTATTTTCAGCGTTGGCCATTTTAGCAACAGTAAATAAAGCAAACTAGATAAAGTAAATGCAAGTAAACTAATTTTTTTGTGTTTTCGATATAGCAAACAAGATAGCAAATAAAGTAAAACTAGCAACTAATTTTTTTGTATTTTGATTTAGTGCAGCAAACAAAGTAGTAAATAAAATAAAGCAAGACAAAAACAAAGTAAAGAGATTGAGAAGTGGAGACTCCCCTTGCAGCGTGTCTTGATCTCCCCGGCAACGGCGCCCGAAAATATGCTTGATGGCGTGTATTTCACACGTTCGTTGGGCAACCCCAAGAGGAAGGTATGATGAGCACAGCAGCAAGTTTTCCCTCAGAAAGAAACCAAGGTTTATCGAACCAGGAGGAGCCAAGAAGCACGTTGAAGGTTGATGGCGGCGGGATGTAGTGCGGCGCAACACCGGAGATTCCGGCGCCAACGTGGAACCCGCACAACACAACCAAAGTACTTTGCCCCAACGAAACAGTGAGGTTGTCAATCTCACCGGCTTGCTGTAACAAAGGATTAACCGTATTGTGTGGAAGATGATTGTTTGCGAGAGAAAACAGTAAAAACAAGTATTGCAGTAGATTGTATTTCAGTAAAGAGAATTGGACCGGGGTCCACAGCTCACTAGAGGTGTCTCTCCCATAAGACGAACGAGCATGTTGGGTGAACAAATTACAGTTGGGCAATTGACAAATAAAGAGAGCATGACAATGCACATACATATCATGATGAGTATAGTGAGATTTAATTGGGCATTACGACAAAGTACATAGACCGCCATCCAACCGCATCTATGCCTAAAAAGTCCACCTTTAGGTTATCATCCGAACCCCTCCAAGTATTAAGTTGCTAAGCAACGGACAATTTCATTAAGTATGGTGCGTAATGTAATCAACAACTACATCCTTAGACATAGCATCAATGTTTTATCCCTAGTGGCAACAAGCACAACACAACCTTAGAACTTTCGTCACTCGTCCCGTGTGTCAATGCAGGCATGAACCCACTATCGAGCATAAGTACTCCCTCTTGGAGTTACAAGCATCTACTTGGCCGAGCATCTACTAGTAACGGAGAGCATGCAAGATCATAAACAACACATAAGCATAACTTTGATAATCAACATAACAAGTATTCTCTATTCATCGGATCCCAACAAACGCAACATATAGAATTACATATAGATGATCTTGATCATGATAGGCAGCTCACAAGATCCGACAATGATAGCACAATGGGGAGAAGACAACCATCTAGCTACTGCTATGGACCCATAGTCCAGGGGTAGACTACTCACTCATCACTCCGGAGGCGACCATGGCGGCGTAGAGTCCTCCGGGAGATGATTCCCCTCTCCGGCAGGGTGCCGGAGGCGATCTCCGGGATCCCCCGAGATGGGATCGGCGGCGACGGCGTCTCGCAATGTTTTCCGTATCGTGGCTCTCGGTACCGGGGGTTTCGTCACGGAGGCTATTTGTAGGCGGAAGGGCAAGTCGAGAGGCGGCACGGGGGCCCACACCACGGGGCCGCGCGGCCAAGGGGGCCGCGCCGCCCTAGGGTTTGGCTCCCCCGTGGCCCCTCTTCGTCTCGTCTTTCTTCCGGAAGCTTCGTGAGAAAATAGGCCTCTCGGGCTTTTATTTCGTCCAATTCCGAGAATATTTCTTTACTAGGATTTCGAAACCAAAACAGCAGAAAACAAGCAATCGGCACTTCGGCATCTTGTTAATAGGTTAGTTCCAGAAAATGCACGAATATGATATAAAGTGTGCATAAAACATGTAGATAACATCAATAATGTGGCATGGAACACAAGAAATTATCGATACGTTGGAGACGTATCACGTACTCGTTCGAGCAGCCACATCAAAAGCTGGTATTTCCTCCTCGTCACCACTGCGATTAAATGTCGGCAGCTTAAAAAGCAAAATAGACAAAAATCTTCAAGTACAAAAATAAGTGGAAATGAAAGGTGACTTGCGAGCTGATGAGGGCCTCAAGATATGGATCAAAGGCTGCCTTCTGACGTGAAGGAGCAACTTCTTCGGCTTTGGAGGTGCCGGAATCTTCGACATCAGTCCTTTTCCTTTTGTTCCTTGGAGAAACAGCAGGAGGAGGAGACTGTGCCGACGTGGTACCCTCCGATTCAGCTTCCTTTTCAGAAGAACCCGCAGATTTTCGAGAACCTGCGGGTTCACTCTCAAGGACAGGAGCATCTTGGTTGTCTTCATTGACAACAGCACGTTCTTCGACTTCCCCACCTTCAGGAAGAGAAGGAAGCGAGACAAGATCCGGATGGTTCTATATGAAAACAAGGGGAGATGTCAACAAAAGAGAGATGCAAAGGATGGCAAATCAAAATGAGTAAAGTCGACAAAAGGATTACCTCGGGGAGCGCATTGGTGGCGCTGTATGGTTTTACGCAACAAGAAGAAGGGACAGGATCATTTTTGCTGAGGGAGGAGATTTTTCGGACAAGTTTCTCTAAATCCTTGACCTCTAAATTCACCGACAACCGATCCGCATCTTTGTCGCCAGCGTACTTCCAGAGAGGGTATTTGCGAGCCTGAAGAGGCTGCACTCTAATTCTAAGGAAATAGGCTGTGATTTGGATACCTGATAGCTCTTTGCCGCGAGTATTTTGCAACTCGTGGATGCGAGTCATCAATGCCTCTGTCGCCGCCCTTTCTTCCTCGGTAGCCTCTGCATCCCAGGAGCGGCGGCGGTAGATTTTCTCGGCACCGTCAAAAGGAGGAATATTGTCTTCAGCACATCCATGGTTCTCTTCACGGATGTACAGCCACTTCTTGCGCCACCCTTGAACTGAGTCGGGGAATTTGACGTCGAAATACTCGACATCGGGGCGAACGCAGATAACAACACCGCCTACATTATAGGCGATATTGGGAGAGCCATTGCGGCGACAAAAGAAAATGCGCTTCCATAGCGCCCAGTTGGGCTGGACGCCAAGGAAGGCCTCACAGAGGGTGATGAAAATGGAAATATGGAGGATGGAATTGGGCGTGAGATGATGAAGTTGGAGACCATAAACGAAAAGCAATCCTCGAGGGAAAGGATGAATGGGGGCAGAAAGGCCGCGGATGAGGTGGTCGACAAAACTAACCCGATACTCCATTGGAGGCGTCGGATAGCTTTCTTCGCTGGGGAAGCACAGTGCTTTGGGCTTCTTGCTGATCCCCAGTTTCTTCAGGAGGTTGATGTCTTGAGTGGAAATTTTGGATCTTTCCCACTCGACGCTTCCCAGATCCACGGAAGCCATCGTTGATTCTGGCGTGCTGTGTCTGGTCAATCTACGCGGTGGCATCAACAATGGCACAGGAATGCAGCTAGGGAGAAGATGAGCTCGGGGAGTTGTGGGGCGCAAGAGGAGTTTTGGCAGAGGAGAGCAGGAGAACGGCGCGAGCGGAGGTGCTCGAGGAAGAAGAAGGGGATCTTATATATAGAGGTGCGGCCAAGCGGCGTACCGTTGGATGGAAAAAGTGTGCGGCAGATGATGGCCACGTGGAACAGGGGTAAAAAAGTAATTTAATTCTGGAGAAGTTACAGTGCGTGCGCCAGGAAAAGCGGAGGTCGTGTGTCCCCCACTTGCACGACGTGTCAAGATAATGGGTAATTTGGGCCCGCAAGGCAGCGGGAGAGGACTTCTCGCAATTTCAGGACTTACAATCGTGGTTGTCGTCAGCAGTAACGTCACTTAGCGGGAGAAAGAATTGACTCAATAGCTTCATAAAAAGGCGACAAGGAAAAATATTGGAGAGCCTTTGATCAAATACAAGTTTTTGCCCAAATGCTCGGGGGCTACTTTGGAAAAAATGAGAAGTTAGAGAAAGACAAAATAGAAATGGTGTGAGCCTATGATCAAATATAAAATATTGGCTCATAGCCTCGGGGGCTACTCCCATCGGGAGCGCTGTTCACGCACCCGAGAGATTTGAAAATTTCGGGAGAGAAAGAGAATATAGCGGCATAAGGCGTGGAGCCTACACCCAAGCACAAGTCCTTGGCTGTAGCCTCGGGGGCTACTCCCATCGGGAACGCTGTTCGTGTACCCGATGAAATTATAAAAAAAAAGAAGAGAGAAGAGAGAAAGATAGAAGAACAAGAGAGTATATTTCGAGTTATAAGTAACTCTACATATACTCCCATCGGGAGAGCAATATAAGTCATCCGTTGACTCAATAAAATGTGCCATTCCAACAGCCGAATAAGCACTCGACAATATATTCTCAGAATGCCAAAGTTGCGAACAATTTCTGAATGCCGCAAAACTTTGCGAAGGTAAGACCCCAGATCCGTTCTGAGTGGCGTGGCGCCGTCTCTGACGTCGGTTTGCTACTTTTATCCGTATCAACGGATACGAAGAAAAATCCTAACGGACGCGTTAGGTACCCGATAAATATAACCGGGACTCGACAGAATGGTAAGACCTTAAGCGGCACTCGTCGAAGTTTACACCGGTATCCCGAGATCATGTCCGGGGACGTGATCTTGAAGTAGGTTTTTGCGGATTGCCACTAGAGCAGTTAACTAGTACCTGATCCGTCAGATGAACTAGCCCCAATTACCATTATCCCCGTACAATATAGAAATTCATATGAAGAAAGATAGAAAAGTTTAAAGCTGTCGAATAAATATAAAGGTGGAGATTTTCCCTGACTCTGCGATTCAAGAAAAATCTCGGGGGCTACTGACATAGGCATACCCAATGGGCTCCGTCGAAGAAGGTACCCGGGGTTTACTGAAGGCCCATCACCCGAAGAATAAGAAGATTCGGAAGCCCAAGATACTATTAAGGAAAACTAGAGTTGTAATAGGAGTCATCGTTTGTAATCTTGCGGGATGGGTTGGAAACCCTCCCGGACTCTGTAAACGTGTGTATTACGAATCCCTCGGCTCCGCCTCCTATATAAGGGGGAGTCGAGGGACAAAGAGAGGATCGAATTTACTGTCAACACAACCCTAGTTTCATATTCGTCGAGTACTTTTCGGCTGAAACCTTCGAGATCTACTTGCCCTCTACATCTAACTAAACCCTAGTCTACAATCCGTAGGCATTGACAAGTTAATACCTTGTCAGGTGGTGATGATGATCACGGGGTGATTGCAGCGGAGGTAACTTGGATGAAGTGGATGATAACTTGTATGACGTAACGAGATCTCTCGATTGGTCCCAGTCGCCAATGCAACAGCTCTCAACCCTGCAAGATATTCGCAACTCCACACACTTGCGCACGTAGCCGCCGACCACGAAGCGGTAAGTTGCAACCGTCTAATTCCCAATGGAACAGCAGATCACACAAGACTTTCAGATCTACACAATATCAAGCAATATGGTGTAGGGAATTCAATAGTTTTGCAGAGCAAACAACTAAGAACTAGGGTTTATCTTAAACGTGGTCTAAAGCAGCTAGGGGGCGTCCTGGGCACTTATATAGGCGTCCGGGACGACTTCGGTCGAAAAGATACAAGAATAACCGACCCAGAATAGATCCGGGTCGAGACAGACTCGGACACGGCCGGTCTGGGGGCCGGTCGACCGGGCCTGGGACCGGGCTGGCCGGTTCAAACCGGGCCAGGGACCGGGTTGCAACCGGGCGCTGGATTTGTCGCGCAGTAATGCTCCCGGTTGGCATCAGCGTGGCGCCAGGTTGGCGCCGGGGCGGATCCGGTGGACCGCCCGGTTTGACCGGGCCAGGGACCGGGTGCTGGACCGGCCTGGACTTCGTCTTCTCCTCTCGCGCATGCCTCCCGCTCCTCCCTCGCGCGACCATGAGATATCTTCATGTCCAGCTCCATGTCCAGCTTCACGTCCATCTTCACGTCCAGCTGCTCCTCTCCTCCTCGTGCGATGCTTGTCTCCTTTTGATACCTGATTATACATAAGTAACATGACTTAGGCAGTATAAAGTTCTCATTAATCAAAGTATCGTTTAGGAACAAGTTCACCTGTTGTTTAAGTAGCTTCGCACGAGCCCTTGTAATTGGTCCAATCCGAACTTCATTGGACTTGAGCTTCACGGCAGGTTCATCTTCATTTGGCAATGACGGAGGTAGTAGTGTGGTAGGGATGTCCTCATCACTCTTGCAGAAAACTAGAGGCATGAACCTACTATCGAGCATAAATACTTGATACGTCCAAAACGTATCTACTTTCCCGAACACTTTTGCTATTGTTTTGCCTCTAATTTGTGTATTTTGGATACAACTAACACGGACTAACGCTGTTTTCAGCAGAATTGCCCTGGTGTCATATTTTGTCCAGAAAATCAACTTTCAGGAAAATCCCCGGAAATAATTGCAATGGGCCTATTTTCACAGAAGACTTACGGAGCCAGAAGACGAGACAGAGGGGGGCCACGAGGTGCGCCCACCACATGGCGGCGCGGTGGGCCCCTGGGCCGTGTCGCCCTATGGTGACGCCGCCTCGGCCAGCCCCCGACGCTTCCCTCTGGACTACTTAAAGCCCTTGACCTAAAAACGCACGGGAGTTCGACCAATTTGCCAGAAGACATCCAGAACTCCGCCGCCGTCGCGAAACTCAATCTCGGGACCAGAAACTCCGTTTTGGCACCCTGTCGGGACGGGGAATTGGAGGAGATCATCGCCATCATCACCATCGACGCCTCTCCATCGACCATCCATGTTTCCCCCATCCATGTGTGAGTAATTCCCCCGCTGTAGGCTGAAGGGGATGGTAGGGATTGGATGAGATTGTTCATGTAATAGCCATAAGATTGTTAGGGCATAGTGCCTAGTATCCGTTGTTGGTACTTTTATGATATTGTTGCAACTTGTTATGCTTAATGCTTGTCACTAGGGCCCGAGTGCCATGATTTCAGATCTGAACATGTTATTAATTCATGATGATATTCATTGTTTTATGATCTTAGCTGCAAGTTGTATACACATATTGCTGTCCGGAACCCGAGGCCCCAAGCCGACGAAATTGGGACAACCGGAGGGGAAGGCTGTGATATGAGGATCACATGTGTTCACGGAGTGTTAATGCTTTGCTCCGTACTCTATTAAAAGGAGTACCTTAATTACCAGAGGTTTCCCTAGAGGCCTGGCTGCCACCGGCTGGTAGGACAAAAGATGTTGTGCAAGTTTCTCATTGCGAGCACGTACGACTATATACGGAACACATTCCTATGGTTATTTAGTACTTGGATACTGTTTTATTATTATCTGCAAATGCCTTGCCTTGATTATTACATGAGTATTCTTATCCATGCAGCGCCCGTTCATCCATCCCTATGCCTACAGTATTTTAATCATGTTGTTTACTATAATCACTACTGCTGTCTTTATTACACTGCTGCTTATATTTCACTACTGCTACTGCTATAAAACTGTTGCTACTGATAAACTCTTGCGAGCAAGTCTGTTTCCAGGTGCAGCTGAATTGAAAACTCCGCTGTTAAGGCTTACAAATATTCTTTGGCTCCCCTTGTGTCGAATCAATAAATTGGGTTTTACTTCCCTCGAAGACTATTGCGATCCCCTATACTTGTGGGTCATCAAGACTATTTTATGGCGCCGTTGCCGGGGAGCATAGCTTTATTTGCAAGTTCACCTGAATTGATATTGTTCGCTGCAAATCCTCCATCATGGGTAAACCTCGCGATGCTAAAGTCGCCATATTACCATCCACTACAAGAAAAGGTACAACTCCGAGTACCTCTGCTCGCTCTTGATTCACCATCTGTGATAAGTAAACTTGTTTCACCACCACAAGCTTCACATGCTGGTACTTCTGCTGAATCTGAAAATTCCTCTTATAATCTTGATGATGCTTCTATTGTTCTTGATGATAATGGTTCATTAGGTTCTTTTCTAGATGCTACAATTGCCAGATCTAGACAAATTGAAAATACTGCTACACCTGTTAATTCACTTGAGTCTGTTGAACACTCTAGTGATGATCTTGATGAAGATTATGTGGAACTTGATAATGATTTTATTGATAAATGTAATGCTACTACTGATGCAAGTAACATTAAAAAGCTTCTTGCACAACGTGCTGTTAGATATAAACTGTCTCCTGATCCTAAATTTGCCACATTGATACGTCTCCAATGTATCTATAATTTCTGATGTTCCATGCTAGTTTTATGACAATACCTACATGTTTTGCTCACACTTTATAATGATTTTATACATTTTCCGGCACTAACCTATTAACGAGATGCCAAGGTGCCAGTTCCTGTTTTCTGTTGTTTTTGGTTCCAGAAAAGCTGTTCGGGCAACATTCTCGGAATTCGACGAAACAAAAGCCAAACCTCTTATTTCACCGAGACGGACCAGAACACCGAAGGAGAGACGGAGAGGAGGCCCACAGCCTCCACACCAACTTGGGGCGCGACTTAGGAGGGGGGCGCGCCGCCCTATGGGGTGGGCCCCCTAGGCACCCCCTCGCGCCGCCCTTTCGCCTATATATTCCTCGCGATGCGAAAACCCTATGGCAATCAATCATATTCCCGAAAGACTCCAGGGGCGCCGCCGCCATCGCGAAACTCCGTTTCGGGGGACAGAATCTCTGTTCCGGCACGCCGCCGGGACGGGGAAGTGCCCCCGGAAGCCTTCTCCATCGACGCCACCGCCTCCATCATGCTCCGTGAGTAGTTCCCCCATGGACTACGGGTTCTAGCAGATAGCTAGTTGGTACTCTCTCTCCCATGTACTTCAATACAATGATCTCATGAGCTGCCTTACATGATTGAGATCCATCCGATATAATCGGTGTTGTGTTTGTTGGGATCCGATGAATTGTTACATTATGATCAGTCTATCTATAAAGTTTGTGAAGTTATTGTTGTTGCAATCTTGTTGTGTTTAATGCTTGTCACTAGTGCACGAGTGGCATGATCTTAGATTTAAGCTCTATAATTATTGCTTAGATTGTATCTACAAGTTGTTTGCACATGTCTATGTCCGGAACCCGAGGCCCCATAGTGACAGCAACTGGGATAACTGGAGGGGAAGGCTTAGATATGAGGATCACATGTTTTCACCAAGTGTTAATGCTTTGCTCCGGTGCTCTATTAAAAGGAGTACCTTAATTACCAGTAGATTCCCTTGAGGCCCGGCTGCCACCGGCTGGTAGGACAAAAGATGTTATGCAAGTTTCTCATTGCGAGCACGTATGACTATATATGGAAAACATGCCTACATGATTAATAGATTGATGTTCTATCTTAATGCTATTTCAATCATATCAATTGCCCAACTGTAATTTGTTCACCCAACACTTGTTATTGGAGAGTTACCACTAGTGTAGATAGCTGGGAACCCCGGTCCATCTCTCATCATCAAATACTCACTCGGTCCTATATGTCATTAGAAGTAGTATCAACTATTTTCTGGTGCCATTGCCTCTGTGTTACTGTTACTGCTGCTGTGTTACTGCTACTATTGCTCTCATATTACTGCTGCTTTCACATCACCCATGTTACTAGTGCTTTTCCAGGTGCAGCTGAATTGACAACTCAGTTGTTAAGGCTTATAAGTATTCTTTGCTTCCCCTTGTGTCGAATCAATAAGTTTGGGTTTTACTTCCCTCGAAGACTGTTGCGATCCCCTATACTTGTGGGTTATCACACATCTCCTATAAACATTAAGGATAAGGATTATGATTTTTCTCTTGATTTATCTCACATATCTATTGTTGAGAAAACATCTTTTTGTGGTACTGAAAAAGAAAGTGTTGTAGAGCACATGATTGAGCTCTCTACTTTAAGTAGTTTGTTTTCTGATGATACCAAGAAGCGTACTTATTTTGTTGCTAAATTTTTCCCTTTCTCATTAAAGGATGATGCTAAAACTTGGTATAATAGTTTGCCTCCTGATTCTATTGATAGTCCAAGTGGTTTGCTTGATGTTTTCTTTCGAAAATATTTTCCTGCTAGTGCTCAACATATTGCTTTGCAGAAAAAATTATAGTTTTGACCAGGAAGATGGAGAGAAATTGCCTGAAGCTTGGGCAAGGTTTTGCTCTCTTCTTAGAGCTCGGCCTGGACATGATTTGGAAAAGCATGACTTACTTGATATATTTTATAGTGGACTAACCATTGAGTCTAGGGCATACCTGGATAGTTGTGTTGGTTGTGTTTTCAGGAAAAGAACTCCAGACGAAGCCGAAGAATTATTGGCTAGAATAGGCCGAAATCATGATGATTGGACTACACCTGAACCAACCCCAACACCAATATTGAAGAAGAGGGGTATGATTGAATTAAATGATGAAGATATGAGGGAAGTGATACGTCTCAAACGTATCTATAATTTCTTATGTTCCATGCTAGTTTTATGACAATACTCACATGTTTTACATACACTTTATATCATTTTGATGCATTTTACGGCACTAACCTATTAACAAGATGCCGAAGCGCCAGTTCCTGTTTTCTGCTGTTTTTGGTTTCAGAAATCTTACACAGGAAATATTCTCAGAATTGGACGAAACAAAAGCCCAAGGTCTTATTTTGCACGGAGCTTTCCAGAACACTGAAGGAGATACGGAGAGGGGCCAAGGCGGCCCCACACCACAAGGCGGCGCGACCTGGAGGGGGGGCGCGCCGGCCTATGGGGTGGGCCCCTCGGCCACCTCCCGACTCTGCCCCTTCGCCTATTTATTCACTCCGTCGCGAAAACCCTAGTACCGAGAGCCACGATACGAGAAAAGTTACTGTGACGCCGTCGCCGCCAATCCCATCTCGGGGGATTCAGGAGATCGCCTCCGGCACCCTGCCGGAGAGGGGAATCATCACCGGAGGACTCTACATCATCATGCCCGCCTCCGAATTGATGCGTGAGTAGTTCATCCTTGGACTATGGGTCCATAGCAGTAGCTAGATGGTTGTCTTCTCCTCTTGTGCTATCATGTTTAGATCTTGTGAGCTGCCTAACATGATCAAGATCGTCTATTTGTAATGCTACCTGTTGTGTTTGTTGGGATCCGATGAATATGGAATACTATGTCAAGTTGATTATTGATCTATCATATATGTGTTGTTTATGATCTTGCATGCTCTCCGTTTCTAGTAGAGGCTCGGCCAAGTTGATACTTGTGACTCCAAGAGGGAGTATTTATGCTCGATAGTGGGTTCATGCCTCCATTGAATCTGGGACAGTGACAGAAAGTTCTAAGGTTATGGATGTGTTGTTGCCACTAGGGATAAAACATCGATGCTTCGTCTAAGGATATTTGTGTTGATTACATTACACACCATACTTAATGCAATTGTCTGTTGTTTGCAACTTAATACTGGAAGGGGTGCGGATGCTAACCCGAAGGTGGACTTTTTAGGCATAGATGCATGCTTGGATAGCGGTCTATGTTCTTTGTCGTAATGCCCTAAGTAAATCTCATATTAGTCATCATGATATGTATGTGCATTGTTATGCCCTCTCTATTTGTCAATTGCCCAACTGTAATTTGTTCACCCAACATGCTATTTCTTATTGGAGAGACACCACTAGTGAACCGTGGACCCCGGTCCATTCTTTTACATCTGAAATACAATCTACCGCAAACTCGTTCTCTGTTGTTCTTCACAAGCAAACATCATTCTCCACACCATACGTTTAATCCTTTGTTTACAGCAAGCCGGTGAGATTGACAAACTCACTGTTAAGTTGGGGCAAAGTATTTTGATTGTGTTGTGGAGGTTTCACGTTGGCGCCGGAATCCCTGGTGTTGCGCCGCACTACACTCCTTCACCAACAACCTTCACGTGGCCTTCATCTCCTACTGGTTCGATAACCTTGATTTCTTACTGAGGGAAAACTTGCTGCTGTACGCATCACACCTTCCTCTTGGGGTTCCCAACGGACGTGTGCTTCACGCGTTATCAGGAAGCCAAGAAATCTCTTAAAGAGAAAGGTATTAAATCTGAAGATGTGAAGAATTTACCCCCATAGAAGATTTATGTAAGATAACTCCCCCTTCATCCACGATTGAGGTACATTCTCTTCAACGCTTTGATAAAGAAGATATTCCTTACTCAAAACCTCCTGATCAATGTTTAGATGAGTTTGATAATTATGTTGTTAAGCAAGATAATTTTAATATGAGAGTAGAGAATCATTTAATGGAAAATTCTCAAGCTATTAGTAAATTGCATGATATTGTGGAGAGAACCTCCAATGATGTTAAGATGCTTGTTAAACATTTTCATATGGTTCAAACTCAAATTGATCAACTCACTAAAGTGCAAAATGACTTGTTAAAAAATACTTCTAAAGAAAAACATGCTTATGAAGTAACAACTAGAGGTGGTGTTTCCACTCAGGATCCTCTATATCCTGAAGGGCATCCCAAAAGGGTTGAACAAGATTCTAAACGAACTAAAGAAATTAGTGCTCCTTCTAAGAAAAAGAAGAAGAAACATAAAACTGTTGTAGAATCCTCTGAGCCTGTTAATGATCCTAATAGTATTTCTATTTCTGATGCTGAAACTGAAAGTGGTAATAAACATGATAAAGATAACGATAAGAATGATGTTTCTGATAAAGAAGAAGTTGAAGATGAACCTGAAAAGCATGCTAAAAATAAAAAGTATACTAAAGAAGATTTTATTGCTAAGAAACATGGTAATGAAAGAGAACCTTGGGTTCAAAAGCAAATGCCTTTTCCTGCTAAGAAACTAAAATCAAAGGAGGAAGAACACTATGATAAATTTTGTGATTGGATGAAACCTTTGTTCCTGCAAATCCCTTTGACTGATGCTATTAAACTGCCTCCTTATTCAAAGTATATGAAAGATATTGTCTCTAACAAAAGGAAAATTTCCTAATGAGGAGATTTCCACTATGCTTGCTAATTACTCTTTCAATGGCAAGGTTCCAAAGAAGCTTGGAGACCCAGGTATACCGACTATTCCTTGTTTCATCAAGAATAATTATGTTAGAACTGCTCTATGTGATTTGGGAGCGGAAGTTAGTGTAATGCCTTTTTCTCTTTTCAAGAGACTTTATTTAGATAAGTTGATACCAACTGATATATCTTTGCAAATGGCTGATAAATCTACTGCTGTTCCTGTTGGTATATGTGAGGATGTTCCTGTTCAAGTTACTAATAATTGCTAAATATTAACTGATTTTGTTGTGTTGGAAATGCTCGAAGATGATAATATGTCTATTATTCTTGGAAGACCTTTTCTTAACACTGCAGGGGCTGTTATTGATTGCAATAAAGGAAAAGTTACTTTCAATGTTGATGACAAGGAGCATACTGTTTATTTTCCCAAGAGGATTGATAAAGTATATGGAGTTAATACAATTTCTAATTTGAGAACTATCAAAATGGGAGTTATTGATTGTCCTATATATGAGCCTAAACAAGGATATCAAAATATTATGATTGGATCCATATCAATACAATATAAGGTAACATGATTGATTTGAGGTTTATTTCTTCTTATGACGTGTAAAATTTATTTGGTGGCAAGACTTAATCAACCTTGTTAACAAGTGCATTTTATATGCATAGAAGAGCTAAACAACATTTATTTCTTTCTCCACACTTGCTTTACTTGCTGTAGTACTACTTGTTTTGCAAGATGCTTTAGTTGCTTAGAAGTTTGAAAATCTTTTCTGCCGTGTAATAGTTATTTTAACATTCAGAAATGTGCATTTTTCGAAGTTTTCAAAAATTTACAAAAATTATATCACTGGTCCTATTTTTCAAAATGCAACCTGGGAGTGCCTGGGGCTGACCAGTGGGGCACCCCAGGGCTGCACCCCATGTGCCGGCGCGGCCAAGGAGGGGGGGGGCGCCACCCTGTGGTGAGGGCCCCACCTGGCCCTCCACTCACTCATCCACCTACCACTCCACTCTCTTTCACGGGAAAACACACCACCATTGTTCAAACCCGAGTTTCTTGCTGTTCTTGCTCGAGATTTTCGATCTCCTTGCTCAGCCCATCTTTGCTGCTGAGATTTGGAGCATTTGCTCTCCAAAAAGGAAAATGCATAACCACACCTTTGGAGAAGTGTTCGAAAGGGAAATCCCTTTGCCGCAGGCCGATTTGTTCAGTGTTCGCAGGAGGCCGTGGTCACGCTCCAAGGAGGAGGTGGATGAGCAGCTGAGGATACTTGGCTTTCACCAGCAGCACGACTCCGAGGACGCCGAGCCCTCCGACGGGTACACTGTCACATATCCTGGTGCGTCCTCCAGCTTGTACCAAGGACAGGATCCTTCTTCATCATATTACGGAGGTGCCACCTCATGGGCACCGTCGGATTGATCTCCACTTAGGCCAAAATCCTAAGCTTGGGGGGAGGTATACCGGCATCACTCATTCATTGCATATTACAATTGCCGGATATTTGTATATACCTGTTTCGTTTCTTTTGGTTGTTTCTCTTTCGGTTATTTTTATTTCAGTAGGTTCTTAGTTTAGTTTTTGAAGATTGTTACTACTGTAGTAACCTTTACTTTTACTTTTTTATTTCATTTGTGTACCGATGGTTGCCTCTAATATGAGGAAGATGATATTTGGGGAAGTGCTGTCTAAAAAACAGATTCTGGACTGATACTAAAAAAATCCTAAAAATAGCCAGAACGTTATTTTGAGAAGCCAATTTTTGTGCATGTTCCCCAGGTTATTATCTAACTTTCATTAGTTGAGCACTTTTCGAGTTGAACAGCAGAAGATTTGTTTAAAAAATGATTACTGCACTGCTGTCAAGTTTTACGGATTTCTGTCACCTTGTGTTTGTGTGCTTTTAGTTTTCATTCTCTTGTTTTTGCTTTGTTTCTTTTCTAAAACACAAAATGACCAAAAATATTTCTGTTGTTTCTCTTTATCATTTGTTTATTTGGTTTCTTGTCCTTATTTTGCTTTATTTTCTCTCGTTGGCTTGCTATGAGAAAATCCAAAAAGATTTTACTTTCGTTCTTGTTTCCAATTCGAAAACACCAAAAATATTTGTTGTTCTTCTTCGGTTTTGTAAAGTTTACTATGGAGTTCAGCGATCTATGGTGGTTGGAGCTTGGTTTTCATTTCATATTATTCAAGCTACACAAGTGAAAGGCAATAATGACGATCTATGACAACTCGACTATGGTGAGAGGCTGGTATGAACTCTATTTGTTTTCATTTTTGTACATATACTCATCCATGTGAGCATGCTTAGTTGGTTCATGTGAGGTATATGTCATTTAATGAAAGTCTAGTAGTTCATGATCTCTCATGTTTAGCTCCAATTTATTAATATGAGTAGCATGTCATAAGTATTTGCTTGCATTGTTTTATTCATAGATAGGTATGACATTGTGGTATCCTCCTCTGAATAATTTATTTGAATTGACTTGGCACATGCTCACACATGCATATGACTAAACAAAAGTCAATTAAGCCTCGATGATTCACTTTGCTTCAGAGTTCTTGTATCACTTTTATACATCCGCTAATTTTATTTTGTCGCAAGCATGATTATGACAGTTATTGCTCTCTTGATTGTCGCTTCCCAGTCTATTGCTAGCCTTCACTTGTACTGAGCGGGAATGCTGCTCGTGCTTCCAAACCCCTGAAAACCAAGTTATTCCAAAGTATCCACCATAAATACCTATGCATGGCATTTCAAACCATTCCAAGTAAATTTTCATGTGCTACCTTTAATACCTTCAAAATACTTCTCAATTTGTGTCAACGTTTTATAGCTCATGAGGAAGTATGTGGTGTTTTATCTTTCAACCTTGTCATTTACTCCTGACAGACTTTCACCAATGGACTAGTGGCACATCCGCTTATCCAATAATCCTGCAAAAAGAGCTGGCAGCGGGGTGCCCAGCCCCAATTAATTAACTTCCATTAATAATTCTCTTCACATGTTTTGCCCTGATTTATCAGTAAGCAACTTAATTTGCAAATAGACACTCCTCCATGGTATGTGAATGTTGGAAGGCACCCGAGGATTCGGTTAGCCATGGCTTGTGTAAGCAAAGGTTGGGAGGAGTGTCATCCATAATGAAACTAAAATACGTGTGTAAACAAAAGAGAAGGGGGATGATTTACCTTGCTGGTAGAGATAACGTCCTTCATGGGAGCCGCTCTTGAAAGTCTGGTTGACGAGGTAGTTAGAGTGCCCACTACCATTCGTTGACAACAACAAACACCTCTCAAAACAATTTTACTTCTGTTTTAAAATGAAAAGCTCTAGCACATGTTAATCCCTGCTTCCCTCTGCGAAGGGCCAATCTTTTACTTTTATGGTGAGTCACCATCCTTTCTTTGAGGACCTTCTTGAGAGCATAATTGTCATTCTTAGTGTAATATGCTTGTCCCAAAATATGATTAGCTGTGGTATAACTCTGATGCTTTTATCTTTGATAATCTTTACTTCTAGTCTTTCTATGAATTTCAGAGGTGCCTGGACATTTATGTTTTGCTGTACAAATACGGGCAAGCGAGATACCACTTTATCATATATTTTTATGAACATTGCAATCCTGCTGATAGATATGATTCATGATGCTTATTATTAGTTTGTTGGTATCTTCTTCATGATTGACATAACTATTAGATGACTTTATTTGCATTTATCTTATTATGAATTTCCTAAGTACTCGTCCATATCATGAGAATATTTACATCAGATGAACAAATGTGTTCGTGAAAGTTCTTTTATCGCACTCAGTTGTTAACTGAATTGCTTGAGGACAAGCAATAAGCTAAGCTTGGGGGAGTTGATACGCCCAAAACGTATCTACTTTCCCGAACACTTTTGCTATTGTTTTGCCTCTATTTTGTGTATTTTGGATACAACTAACATGGACTAACGCTGTTTTCAGCAGAATTGCCCTGGTGTCTTATTTTTGTGCAGAAAATCAACTTTCAGGAAAATTCCCGGAAATAATTGCAATGGGCCTATTTTCACAGAAGACTTACGGAGCCAGAAGACGAGACGGAGGGGGGCCACGAGGTGCGCCCACCACATGGCGGCTCGGTGGGCCCCTGGGCCGCGCCGCCCTATGGTGACGCCGCCTCGGCCAGCCCCCGACGCTTCCCTCTGGACTACTTAAAGCCCTTGACCTAAAAACGCACGGGGGTTCGACCAATTTGCCAGAAGACATCCAGAACTCCGCCGCCGTTGCGAAACTCAATCTCGGGACCAGAAACTCTGTTCTGGCACCCTGCCGGGACGGGGAATTGGAGGAGATCATCGCCATCATCACCACCGACGCCTCTCCATCGACCATCCATGTTTCCCCCATCCATGTGTGAGTAATTCCCCCGCTGTAGGATGAAGGGGATGGTATGGATTGGATGAGATTGTTCATGTAATAGCCATAAGATTGTTAGGGCATAGTGCCTAGTATCCGTTGTTGGTACTTTTATGATATTGTTGCAACCCTTTATGCTTAATGCTTGTCACTAGGGCCCGACTGCCATGATTTCAGATCTGAACATGTTATTGATTCATGATGATATTCATTGTTTTATGATCTTACCTGCAAGTTGTATACACATATTGTTGTCCGGAACCCGAGGCCCCAAAGTGACGAAATTGGGACAACCGGAGGGGAAGGCTGTGATATGAGGATCACATGTGTTCACGGAGTGTTAATGCTTTGCTCCGGTACTCTATTAAAAGGAGTACCTTAATTACCGATAGTTTCCCTAGAGGCCCGGCTGCCACCGGCTGGTAGGACAAAAGATGTTGTGCAAGTTTCTCATTGCGAGCACGTACGACTATATACGGAACACATGCCTATGGTTATTTAGTACTTGGATACTGTTTTATTATTGGGATTTCTATTTTCCTGCCCCTGGCTCCTTAGTTGTACTCAGTTTTCCCCAGCTCCTTAGTTTTTCCTCAGTTTTCCCCAAGCCCTTGTTTGAAACCCGCAGAAGCAGCTCAGACGGCGGGATTCCCGTTTAGTTGACCGTTCTGTCACGTGTGGGGCCGCGTCGTGTGGGGCCGCGTCGCGTGGGACGAGACGAGACCGCGTTTGGTTGCACGTGAGCGAGGAGCTGGGTTCTGTCTCTCTCGGCCCCAAATTGGCATTATTAAGAGCACCTTTTTCCCCTCTTTCTCTCTGTCCTTTTCACCAAAATAGTATCAAATCTAGAGAAGCTTGCATTTCTGTATTTCTTCAATTATTTGTGTCTTTTGGCCCTCGTTGTTTGCCCAATATGGCAGCAAATCTAGTAGTCCCTCTGGTCCATATGTATGTAGTTAAATCTAGAAGCAAATCTCCAGGGTAATGTACGATAAATTCAGTCATAGTAAATAGAGAAAACAAAGACCAACAAAATATAGTAGAATAGGGATAGATAATAGGGATCCCTCCCTAGATAATAAGCTGCATACACAGCAGCCAACATAGTAACGAGTTCGAGGTTCTTGACAGCACCATCATATTAACAACATAACAACAAGGGATCCCTAGCTAACAACAAAGGGATCCCAACAACAAAATGGGAGGCAGCAGCAACACACGTCCAGGACTCCGCCTACCCCATCTGGCTTTCCCTCCACTTGTTGCTGCAGCTCCCCTTGGGAGCCTTGGGCTTGAGCGGAGGCATGCGCCCAGCGGAGATCTCCACCCGATGCATGCTGCGGAGGTGCATGCTGAGCGCCCTGTGCTTGGCGCGGAAGGAGTAGACGTTCACCGTCGTGCTGACCTTGGGGAAGGTGTTGCTGATGTTCTCGGCATGCGTGACGAGGCAGTTGAAGTCCGTGGCGCCGAGTCTCCTGGTGCAGAAGGGGCACTCGTACACACCCTTGGCGAAGTAGGAGATGTACTGGCCGACCTGCAGCCTCCGCAACAGAATCGGCGAGTCTTGACGTCCTCCTCCTCGTCGTCGCCGCCGACGTCGCTGCCGAACATCTGATCCATATCAACCAGAAACTATGAGTGAATGAGTTGCAACGATGACGAACGTGCATGATAACAAAGTTAGGAAAAACAGAGTCAACCTCAGTTAGAGTGGGCATGATTATATATCTACAGGGAAGGTGTAAGCGAACCAAAGCTCATGCACAACAGATTTGTACATAGCAATGGTTCGCTCAACCCTCCCTGTAAAAATTTGTGCCCAACGATTCATCATAGGCAAAGAAACAGATTCCAGATCTGAACTTGAACACATTCCAGATTATTTGCAAAATTAAACGGTTGATATCTTTTGATTAGTGCATAAAATAACTGATTGAGATCCCATGATTACTTGCATAAATTAACCGATTGAGATCCAATTATTACTTGCATAAATTAACCGAACGGCCGAACCCCAAATCTTAAAGGAAATCAAGAAGTGATCAAAACAAAATGGAATAAAATCGGCGCAAATATTAGCCCAATACTCATCCATCTACAGATCCATCTACACCAGCAAAAATAGGGTTCAAAAAGGAATGGGGAAACAAAAAAGGAAGCAAACCGTAGTTACCTCGTTCCATGGGTCCTCCGGGAAGGTGTCGTAGGGGTTCGGGGGCCGGACGTACGGCACCGGCTCATAGGGGTCAAATCCCGGCGGGATCTGACTGCCACCGGCGGCAGCAGCCTCCGATGCACCGGCGGCGGCGGCGATGTCCGTTGAGGGGACGACATCGAAGAGGGAGGCGTCGTGCTTGGAGCTGACGGCGCCGTCGATGATGGGATTTGCATTCTCCTTGTCCATCTCGCCGGCAGAGGAGAGGGAGAGGGAGAGGGTTTTTTGCTTGGGAGCTTTGGAGAAGATGATGGGACGTGAGAGAGGCGTCGTTGCATGGGCGAGTGAGAGTGACAGAGATAGTGGGAGGAGGCGTCTATAAAGGCGAGGGGTGGTTAATGCGACCCGCGTCCTACGCGTCCACCGCTGCACGTCTGCACGGCTTGGACTTCTGCAATGCGACACGCGTCCACGATTGCACGTCTTCGACTTCTGCACCGCGACCCGCGTCTACGCGTCAACAATTGCACATCTTCCATTTCTGCACCGCAACACGCGTCCTCGAGTCTAACCCTGGAAATTTAGATATACTCAGATATAACCTCAAGTCATATACTAGCATTTTTTGTGTGCTCAGTTTTCCCCTTGAGTGCTAATACTGGCTAGTGCAATATGCTCAGTTTTACCCTCAAGTGGCTGGTCAACAGACAGTCAACAAATGAGATTAACTAGTTAAATAAGTCATTTAATGTGCAAAATATTCCGAAAAATAGTGGCACATACTCATGGAGTCTTTACCACAAATTGCCAGTTCTCAAAACATAGATAAGTCATAAATAAATCAAGTTTTACCACAAATTGCCACTTCTCAAAGGCCTTCTCAAATCACCTAGTAGCTATGAAGGTGCATGGTTTTCCACAATAAGCCCTTCCCAAAACAGCTTTCCCCAAAACATACTTTGTCTAAATGAGGCCACAATTCTCACACTCATGTATATTTGTATTGCAAATAGTTTGAGGTAGGCCAAGATGGGTTTCATTATACAAAACACGCATTTTCTATTTTTTAAATCTCATATTTGAATCCCTTAGTCTGTTTATTATACATGTGCCCTTGGTTTCTTGATACTACTCAGTTTTGCCCTCTCCCTCCACAAATTCTCGTAGACTTGCAACATTGCTCTGATTGGCCTAGCCCATGTCACGCGGATCGTGCCCGCCGACCGTTGATCGTATGATCTAACGGGCAGGATAACCCCTCTCTCTCTCTCTGTCGGCGGTTACCTTCCACTCTCTAAGTATGCTAAAGGGCGGTTTTCTGTATTCATTTTCACGCGCTAAAAATTATAAACTCTTTTAGGCATTACTTTTCACGAAAAAAATAATAAACCATCACCGATTTGTTGTAGCCATTAATTTTCACGAAAAAAATGATAAACCATCACCGATTTGTTGTAGCCATTAATTTTCACGCAAAAAATGATAAACCATCACCGATTTGTTGTAGCCATTAATTTTCACGCAAAAAATGATAAACCATCACCGATTTGTTGTAGCCATTAATTTTCACGCAAAAAATGATAAACCATCACCGATTTGTTGTAGCCATTAATTTTCACGCAAAAAATGATAAACCATCACCGATTTGTTGTAGTGATACGTCTCCGACGTATCAATAATTTCTTATGTTCTATGCCATATTATTGATGATACCTACATGTTTTATGCACACTTTATGTCATATTTGTGCATTTTCTGGAACTAACCTATTAACAAGATGCCGAAGTGCCAGTTCCTGTTTTCTGCTGTTTTTGGTTTCAGAAATCCTAGTAACGAAATATTCTCGGAATTGGACGAAATTAAAGCCCAGGGGCCTATTTTTCCACGAAGCTTCCAGAAGTCCGAAGACGAGACGAAGAGGGGCCACGGGGTGGCCAAACCCTAGGGCGGCGCGGCCCCCCTGGCCGCGCGGCCCTATGGTGTGGGCCCCCGTGCCGCCTCTTGACTTGCCCTTCCGCCTACTTAAAGCCTCCGTGACGAAACCCCCGCACCGAGAGCCACGATACGGAAAACATTACCGAGACGCCGTCGCCGCCGATCCCATCTCGGGGGATCCGGAAGATCGCCTCCGGCACCCTGCTCGGAGAGGGGAATCATCTCCCGGAGGACTCTACACCGCCATGGTCGCCTCCGGAGTGATGAGTGAGTAGTCTACCCCTGGACTATGGGTCCATAGCGGTAGCTAGATGGTTGTCTTCTCCTCATTGTGCTATCATTGTCGGATCTTGTGAGCTGCCTAACATGATCAAGATCATCTATATGTAATTCTATATGTTGTGTTTGTCGGGATCCGATGGATAGAGAATACTATGTCATGTTAATTATCAAGTTATTACATATGTGTTGTTTATGATCTTGCATGCTCTCCGTTTCTAGTAGAGGCTCCGGCCAAGTTTTTACTTTTAACTCCAAGAGGGAGTACTTATGCTCGATAGTGGGTTCATGCCCGCATTGACACCGGGATAGTGACGAGAAAGTTCTAAGGTTGTGTTGTGCTTGTTGCCACTAGGGATAAAACATTGATGCTATGTTCGAGGATGTAGTTATTGATTACATTACGCACCATACTTAATGCAATTGTCCGTTGCTTTGCAACTTAATACCGGAGGGGTTCGGATGATAACCTCGAAGGTGGACTTTTTAGGCATAGATGCGGTTGGATGGCGGTCTATGTAATTTGTCGTAATGCCCAATTAAATCTCACTATACTTATCATGTCATGTATGTGCATTGTTATGCTCTCTCTATTTGTCAATTGCCCGACCGTAATTTGTTCACCCAACATGCTTTTATCTTATGGGAGAGACACCTCTAGTGAACTGTGGACCCCGGTCCATTCTTTAATACTGAAATACAAATCTGCTGCAATACTTGTTTTTACTCGTTTTCTCTCGCAAACAATCATCTTCCACACAATACGGTTAATCCTTTGTTACAGCAAGCCGGTGAGATTGACAACCTCACTGTTTCGTTGGGGCAAAGTACTTTGGTTGTGTTGTGCGGGTTCCACGTTGGCGCCGGAATCCCTGGTGTTGCGCCGCACTACATCCCGCCGCCATCAACCTTCAACGTGCTTCTTGGCTCCTCCTGGTTCGATAAAACTTGGTTTCTTTCTGAGGGAAAACTTGTTGCTGTGCGCATCATACCTTCCTCTTGGGGTTGCCCAACGAACGTGTGAAATACACGCCATCAAGCTCTTTTTCAGGCGCCGTTGCCGGGGAGATCAAGACACGCTGCAAGGGGAGTCTCCACTTCTCAATCTCTTTACTTTGTTTTTGTCTTGCTTTATTTTATTTACTACTTTGTTTGCTGCATTATATCAAAACACAAAAAAATTAGTTGCTAGCTTTACTTTATTTATTGTCTTGCACTCTATATCAAAAACACAAAAAAAGTAGTTTACTTGCATTTACTTTATCTAGTTTGCTTTATTTACTGTTGCTAAAATGGCCAACCCTGAAAATACTAAGTTGTGTGACTTCACTAGCGCAAATAATAATGATTTCTTATGCACACCTATTGCTCCACCTGCTACTACAGCAGAATTCTTTGAAATTAAACCTGCTTTACTTAATCTTATCATGCGAGAGCAGTTTTCTGGTGTTAGTTCTGATGATGCTGCTGCCCATCTCAATAATTTTGTTGAACTATGTGAAATGCAAAAATATAAAGATGTAGATGGTGACATTATAAAATTAAAATTGTTCCCTTTCTCATTAAGAGGAAGAGCTAAAGATTGGTTGCTATCTCTCGCCTAAGAATAGTATTGATTCATGGACTAAATGCAAGGATGTTTTTATTGGTAGATATTATCCCCCTGCTAAAATTATATCTTTGAGGAGTAGCATAATGAATTTTAAACAATTAGATAATGAACATGTTGCTCAAGCTTGGGAAAGAATGAAATCTCTCGGTTAAAAATTGCCCAACCCATGGACTCGACTACTTGGATGATCATCCAAACCTTCTATGCAGGACTAAATTTTTCTTCGCGGAATTTATTGGATTCAGCTGCTGGAGGTACCTTTATGTCCATCACTCTTGGTGAGGCTACAAAGCTTCTTGATAATATGATGGTTAATTACTCGAATGGCACACGTGAAAGAGCTCCACAAGGTAAGAAGGTAAATTCTGTTGAAGAATCCTCTTCCTTGAATGATAAGGTTGATGCTATTATGTCTATGCTTGCGAATGATAGGACTAATGTTGATCCTAATAATGTTCCATTAGCTTCATTGGTTGCCCAAGAAGAACATGTTGATGTAAACTTCATTAAAAATAATAATTTCAACAACAATGCTTATCGGAACAATTCTAGTAATAACTATAGGCCATATCCTTATAATAATGGTAACGGTTATGCTAATTCTTATGGGAATTCTTACAACAATAATAGGAATACACCCCCTGGACTTGAAGCCATGCTTAAAGAATTTATTAGTACACAAACTGCCTTTAACAAATCTGTTGAGGAAAAGCTCAATAAAATTGATATTCTTGTTTCTAGAGTTGATAGTCTTGCCTCCGATGTTGATCTTTTGAAATCGAAAGTTATGCCTAATAGGGATATTGAAAATAAAATTGTTACTACAGCAAATGCCATCCAAGTTAGAATTAATGAGAATATAAGATTAATGGCTGAACTGCGTGCTAGGTGGGATAGAGAAGAAAATGAAAAACTAGCTAAAGAGAAGAATATAGCTAAAGTTTGGACTATTACCACCGCTAGTAATGCTAATGCTACACATGTTGCTGCACCTCCTACTCATACTAATAAAAGAATTGGTGTTAGCAATGTTTCCACTTCTAATGCAAAGCGCGAAAAACTGCTCGAAACTGCTAAAGCTGCTGAAACCGCTTGTGATAAAGCTGCTGAAATTTTTTCCAACCTTGGGGATGATAATCCCATTGCTTTAGATTGTAATGATTTAGATTTTGATGATTGCCACATCTCTGAAGTTATAAAGTTCTTGCAAAAACTTGCTAAGAGTCCCAATGCTAGCGCTATAAATTTGGCTTTCACAAAACATATTACAAATGCTCTCATAAAAGCTAGAGAAGAGAAACTAAAACTTGAAACTTCTATTCCTAGAAAGCTAGAGGCTGGTTGGGAGCCCATCATTAAAATGAGAGTCAAAGATTTTGATTGTAATGCTTTATGTGATCTTGGTGCAAGTATTTCTGTTATGCCTAAAAAAGTCTATGATATGCTTGACTTGCCACCATTGAAAAATTGTTATTTGGATGTTAATCTCGCTGATAATGCTAAAAAGAAACCTTTGGGGAAAGTTGATAATGTTCATATTATGGTTAACAATAACCTTGTCCCCGTTGATTTTGTTGTCTTGGATATTGAATGCAATGCATCTTGCCCCATTATATTGGGAAGACCTTTTCTTCGAACCGTTGGTGCTACTATTGATATGAAGGAAGGTAATATTAAATATCAACTAGCAAGGTGGCCCTCGCAAATGCGAGGGCATCATCTTCAGTTTTCCTAGAAAGATGTGCATTGTATTTATTGTGTCACTGGAAATACATTAATTATTTTGGGTACATAACATTTGATTTTTTTTATCAGGTCTATTACTTATAGGACAATTCAAGCCATTGTAACAATAGATATGGAGAAATATGTCATATTTTAGTGCTGTGGTCTTCTAAATTTAACCAATCGACACCACCATCTAGACTTAAAAATAATAATTGTCTAGTACATAGATTTCAAATACGCAGGTGTGGTGCAAACTTGAATCCATAATGCATATGTAATGTATTCTTGCTACGGATGATTTCCTTTTCAATTTTACCTTGCAATGTATACTCATATTGTTTGTTCTTATTTTGTGGCATAGGTACTACACTTATTTTCCCCAGGACTATTTCTTTCATAGCGTTTTTTTTTTTAGAATTGTAGTAGTTTTTGCCTACCAATTTATCTTCGCTACAGTTTAGAAAATTAAGCTTTCAGCACGCTCAAATCTGTCAAATATATCAATGAAGCAACACATTGTTTAGTGAAATCTTGTCCTTTTTTCCCTTTTTTCTATTCTGGATTGTATTCGGGAAACTCTTTGTATTCATAATGTGTGATCAGTATCTATCAAAAATATATGAGTATGCCTCCATCTCCACGGCTCGATCTAAGGGACCCCTCTCGCGTCGCTCCTCCTGGCGACCGGGAGGGGCAAACCCTAGCCGCCGCCGCCCCGTCCGCCCTCCCCCCTCTCTCCCTCCTCGTCGCCCCTCGAGGTGCTGCCGGCCAAAGGCCGCGGCGCCGGTGAAGGGGGCGGCGGGGACTGGCCCTCGGCTGCGGTCCCCGGCGCCAAGCACAGCCGCATGGAGGAAGGTGGCCGAGGCTGGGCTTGCCGGGGCTGAGGCCGCTGCCCGGCGACGCTCTCCACCCCCGACGTGTCTCCCCTTGGTCGGCGACTCCGGCAGCCGCTCCTACGTCCGTGGCGGCGGGTGGCTCTCGGGATCTGGCGGCTCGGTGGCGGCGGGCTTCGGTGCTGGAGGGGCTGCTGGTGGTGGTCTCGGTGGGGGCCCTGGACGCCGGAGCGGCGGCTCTGGATGGTGGCAGCTGTGCCGTGTTCTTCGCGGCGAGCGGTGGCCCGTGGCCCTGGCCGCGTGGGCGGCAGGGTGGCGGTGAGATCTAGTCCGGGGTGTCATGGCGGCCGGTGAAAACCGAGCCTCGACCTCGGTCTTGGCGGATGATGGCGGCGTCGGGCGACGTCGTTACCTTGTCGAAGGCATCATCTTTGCCCGTCTTGGCACTACACTCGGTGGGTTTGGGATGCGCGGCTGCCGGTGAAAACCGTGCTCCGACCTCGGTTGGCGGACGATGGCGACGTGTCACGCCGCTACCTTCTTGAAGGCATCGTCGTCGCAGTCTGCGGTCTCTCACTCGTGCTGCTCCGGGGGAACCCTAGGTTCGGGTCTCCCGGATCGGACGATGGCGGCGCGCTCGCGTCGTTCTACCTCTTGGGGCATCGTTTTTGGAGCAGCTGCTGGATGTTGGCGGATGTTGGTGGAGTGGATGGTGGAGCCGTCTGGCGTCATGGTGGCATCGACGGCAGGTCTTGCAAGGTTAATGCGATTATCTCTCTTGAAGATGGAGTCGAGGAAGACGGCGGAAGCAACTCCTGTGGCGTGGGCGTTGGCGTGCGCCGAGAGTATGCTTGACTCGGATGTGCTTCTCACCTGCTATTGGGCGGTTTGGGAAGGCATTTAGTTTGGATGATGTGAGTTGGTGTATTGTCACCCTATACATCCTACTGTAGGTATAGTTAGGTTGCTTCGAGAGTGATCTTTTGTATTGTTTCTTGTAAGGCTTCATGAATAATCTAATAAAAAGCCGTGTGCATCCTTTGGATGCAGAAGCTGGGGCGATTTTTCCCCCTTTTCGAAAAAAAATCTATCAAAAATAATCATTTGTTGGTATGTTTTTTTTCAAGTTTTACCTTCTAATGTATAACCATCATAGTTTACAAACATGAACCGGTGAGGCTATCGATTCATATTTTTACCGATTGGATCACTGGTTCATCGGTTTACTTACTGGTTTGCTAAGATTTAAATTAATAAATTTATACTTATAAATGCAAATAAGTCACATAATAACATAGTAGTCACCAACCGAGCACCTCCTTTTTTTTGTATGCAGCTGGTCTAAGAATCCCAGCCACAGTCAGCACATGTGCATTTTTGAATGCATTGCAGAAAAACAAAGGCCTGTAAATTGAGTTCTATCATGTCGATATTTGTACAAAAAATATTCTTTTTTTCTTACACCAAGCAAACATAGCTCAACTTTTCTGTGGGAGGCTCCACCATGTACTTGATCTTTAGGTGCTAGGTTTGAAGCTCATCCCTTGCAATTCAATTTTTCAATCAATTGAGCCGGTCAAACCGGCGGTTCGGTTTAGTGCCTAAAACCAGAGGTCGGATCATGGTTTGTACCGTTTATTCCGGCTCACTGGATTAGCGGGTCCAGTGGGCTTAAAGAACCAGCCGAGGCTCTGTTTTTTTTTTTGGTTGTACCGGCGGTCCAGTTCGGTTTCTAAAACTATACAAATCATGTGGTTTGCACTTATTTTTAGCATCAGTAGTATGCTTAATTTTGCGGTCAATTTCTTTCATAGTGTTTTAGTTATATTTTTTTTAAGGATTAGAGTAGGCATTTGCCTACCAATCTATATTTACTTAGTTATGAAAATTATGCTTCCGTCAAACTCTAATCTAAGGGAAATAATATTTTGTTGGTATAAATTAAAGTTTGGAGAATTTGAGCCTGCATGAAACTACAATCTCCTATACCTTTAATCTTGAGAAAAAAAAATCAATCGTACGTGACAAAGACTATTCCTTGAAACGTACGTACCGTGATGGATTTGTCAAAGGCTCTATTCCTTGAATTTCCCCACGTACGTACCGTGATGGATTTGTATGTCCGGGACGTGACAACATTTATGTAAAACCAATCGGTTTTAAATCTCAGCCATTAAAATTTAGATTAATGAAGTATATTATTTAAGCGTATGTCGATTAACCTGGTGTCTTTGTTAAAATCTCTTATTTTGCTTTTAGTATATAATAGATTTCCTCTCAAGAAAGTGTTGACTGCCAAAACCCACCGGCGGGCAGCGGCCTTGTCAACACCGTAGAGCCGGGAAGAGCCTAGAGCTGCGGCTGGCTGAGACCCCTCCGAGCGACGGCCCGCAATGCTCTTCTGGTCACACGCGGCGATGCGAAGTGCAAGGGCGTGCCACCTGACCTATACACTGGTCGGGAAGGTGATGGGGATGCCTCGCTTAGTTTCCTGCGGGGCATACATGTAAACATTAAATACGAGCCTCGATCGGCTCTCGGGTTATCTCGTGAATCGGCTCAAAGAGCCGATCCACCCATGATTCGTACGGGGTGCACGAATACTTGGTGGTCCTGCTTGATCAAGATGAAGCTAATGAGATCTACGACGATTTAGGGTTTTCACCGCATAATCGGATCATCATACTCCAGGTTGGGCCTCGCGGCCACGCACGGTGCTCGTAAGCCGATCCTAAACAAAGCCTAAAAACCAACATGAAGTTGATCCTCGGAACATCCCGTTTAGGACTCGCGAACGCCACCCTACGTGCCACTGGATCCTCCCCCCCTTTGTAAGGCCTAACTATTGCAGATATTAAACTAATCCTTGTAGAACAAGGAGCAATCGTAACGGATCAGATCTACTAAATAATGATCAAGCGGGGTGCCGCCCCCACACCTGAGATAGGCGTGAGGGCGGCTAGATATGCAAGGGTTGCACTACGTAAGCATGCTTAAACGAAGAACAATGCTAACCCTAACACATCTAATGATAACTACGTTGCTCGCCATCAAAAGCGCTTCAGTACGAGCAACGCATGAACAACGTGGGGCTTGTGCTGCCTAGATCGCAAGATGCGATCTAGGCAGCATGTCGCTACCCGATAGAAACCCTCGAGACGAAGGAGTTGGCGATGCGCCGAGATTGGTTTGTTTTGGGGTTGAACGTGAGTTGTTGTTTATTCCATAAACCCTAGATACATATTTATAGTCCAGGGGACTTTCTAACGTGGGAATATCCCATCGTGCACGATACAAACTCTAACCCTTATCTAAGATAATAAACTACTAAATAAAGATACACGGGCAATTCAGCCCAAACCCTTCGTGCCAGGCCGCTTCGAAATCTTCCACATGTAATCTTCCAAGCCCGGCCCACCTCCGGATTTGTCTAAAATCTGGTGATAACACATGCCCCCCTGGTTTTGGAAATAACATTTCCAAAATCATTATGCTTTCCCTTCGAAGGGTCATGTCGTGGCAGAGCAGAGCCGTTACAGCATCCGTCATCATTATGCCCTGTCTTCTCAGTTTCTCTAGAAATTCTGACAGCTTTGGCATCGATCCCTTGGAAGCTGTAATAGCATTAAACCTTCACCAGATTTCTCATTATTTAACCGTGCCGACTGGTTAGCTCTCTTTATCCTCTATTCCATCCCAGCTATCGGCACCAAAAAACCCTCTCCTCCTGTAGCGATGTCTTCCTCTTCCTCTTCCTTCTCAAAACTCTTCCCCCAAGCTTCGCCGAAGAAGAAGAACGAGGAGAGCCTCCACCCCGCAGTGAATCCCTTCTCCTCCGACAAGGAGGAGAAAGAAGGAGAAGCAGCGAAGGCCAAGGCCTCCCCCTCCACCAAGCTCCCGCCGAAGAAGCGCCCCCGCATGTGGGCGGACAGCGAGGACGAAGATGATGACGAAGAGGAAGAGGAGGAGGATGACTCCTCCTCCTCCATCGGGTATCCGCCGACCAAGCGCTTCCGCTCCTTGGCGGACAGCGAGGATGATGATGATGACGAGGAGGAAGAGGCTCCGGCCAAGGGATGGGGCAGCAGCGACGAGGAGCTCCCTGGGAGCAGCGCCGACGACGTCGACGGCGGCGATGACGAGGACAGCGACGACTAGTAGTATAGGACTAGTAGTAGCAGTGCACTAGGCACCAGATCCCTCTTTTGAGAGCCATCGGCTCTTTCTTGTAAAGCCGCTCCTTGGAATTAATGAAATTGTTCCTTCCATTCATCCTTTAATCGCTCCAATTTCATTCCTTCTGTTTGTCATGCTAAGACCGATAGTAACGCGTCGGACTTCTTTCCTTTTGAACGCCGAGGAAACCGGATTCTAATTAGCTCGTAGGCTAAGAGCTTCTCAATTTAGGCTGCGATTAGATATCTGACCAGAATTCTTCGCAATTCCTTAGCCGACAACAACTCATCGGCTATTTTGAGAATCCAGTCCCTTTCCTTTTCTTGCGGCAACAGCACAGTCCAAGCCCTAGACGATTGCAGCCGCAGCCGAGGTGACTCTAATCGGCTCTTAAAAACGGGGTATCTTCCAGGCTTGTTGCCCCCCGAGTCTTAGCCGAGGCAAAACAGAGCTGTATGGACCTGGGCTCGATCGTGTCTGAGGGAGCTTCTTATGCCGAGCTAGCCGATTTGAACATAAATCGGCTTCCCAAAGCGAAGAGCCTTCAAGGCGAGCTGCCCCCGAGTTTCTTCGGTTCCTGCCGGCCGGATAGGCTCCTTTCCTTTGGTGGACCTGATGCAATCCATCCTTGACCTGATCCGCACGCCCATGCTGCTCTCGACATTGTTCTTGAAGAGAGGATCTGAGCTTCCAAACTGCGAGGAGTTCTTTCATAAAAAATCTCCCTTTTGTGCTCCATTGACCCTCTGATCGTAACAGTTACTCCTCTTGAGTCGATGGCCATGCATCGGCTTCCATATCCTTAAGTCGATGCCTGCTGCATCGGCTGTGTTCGAAAAATTTCGAATTTTCACTTTTTATTTATTTTTTTGGTTTTTTTACGGCCGACCTGTGCATCGGCCCCCATATTCCAATACCCATCACCAGAAGATGAGATGCTTCCATTGCATATCCTCGTATTTTATCTACCTGGGTGCCCCCGAGCCGATTCTGTCAAGAGAATTGATGGTATCGGCTCGTTGGATAACATGTTGAACCCGGGCGAGAATGGTGGGTGAGGATAATTTTGGCCGATTGCTGGAATCGGCCTCCACGTTGCTTGCTCGTTGAAGGTTTTGTAAGTTCCCTTCATAAATTTTTTGGGGCCGATCACAAGGATCAGCCTCGCCTGGTTTGCTCATTGGTCTAGTCTTGCTATTCGGTTAGGCTGGATAAAACCAACCCGACCTCTGACTTGATGCGCTTGCTGTCGTCCACCTTGAGTGCACCGTAGAGTTGTGGAGCACTAAGATCTGTCGGCAAGACGAGTACCATGTTTGTGCCAGCCGATGTCTCATCATCGGCTTTCCTCTGTTTAGGGCGCCACTCCATTTTCCGTGGACGACCCTCTTCATCCAGGGTTCGCTGAACCTTTGCAGCCAGATCAGGTCGTGCCTTCCTTAGCGTATGCAGGTATAACCTTTCGGCCTCCTCCGGGCCGCGCAATCGCTGAACCCTGCGCTTTTGGGAACGGCTGAGTCCGTCGGGGCACCACCTTGGCCGGTGGTACTGTCTTCTTCCACTTCTCCCTCGTCTTCCGAATCCTCAAGATCTGCCCAACGAGGTGACTCAGCGCGTTTGCTTTGTGGCGGGAGAGGCCCTAGGCGCTCGAACACGGACACGTTGGTTGCCTCCTTCTTCTTCTTGTTGCATTCCGGGCAATTGCCGATTGTGGGCAATCGGCTCATTCCTGAATCCCAGCGAGTGTACCGAAGAAGGGGCGGTCCCAATGTCCGGCGTTGTCATCTTGCTCCCTTGATGCTTCCGTGGCACGGCGCTCGTGCTCCTCCTCATCGCGATCCTGCCGACGATATCTTCCGGCTTCTCTAGCCGGACGATCTCCTCTATCATCGTAATTGGACCGTCGGCGTTGGTCATACTTGACTCACATATTTGTTGAGGAGGTGATCGAGAGAGGGTCGCCGATATCTTATATTCTTCACCTCTCCCTCTGTGACATAGCGCTTGCCATCATGACGGAGCCGATCGCGTGGAGCGGCCTCCTCTGTATCCTTGCTATGAGAGCAGCTGCCCTCATCTCCATCTTTGCCCGAGTGGTTTCCAGGTCCTACCATGTTGATGCTGAACGAGGGACCCGGCTGGCAACCTTCGAGGTAGGTGATTTCCACCATGTTAACGGCGGGGAAGGGTTGGGTGTCGACCTTCATGGCGTACTGGTTGAAAATTAGCCGCCCCTTCTCTATCGCCGCTTGGATGTGCTGACGCCACACCCGGCGGTCGTTGGTGGCATGGGAAAGCGAGTTGTGGAATTTGCGGTACGGCTTTCCGTTTAGCTCTTTCGCCGTGGGGAACTTGAGACCTTCGGGAACCGTCAACTTGTTTCTCCTTGAGCAGGAGGTCGAAGATTTGTTCGGTCTTGGTCACGTCAAAATCAAATCCCACGGGCGGCCCCGGTGGCTTTACCCATTTGCGAGGCCACGGGGTTCCTCCCCGAGTCCACTCAGCCACTTGCTATTTCTTGGTCTCCCGCCGGCACTTCATCTTCCTCCGTATCGACCATAACTACTGCACGCTTGAACTTGTCTTGGTACAGGTCGGGGTGGCGCTGTTCATATGCTGATAGTTTCTGAACCATGTGCGCCGGCGAGGATAATCTGCTTGGGAGGCCATGTCCTTGAGCTGTGTTGCAAGGCACTGCTACGCCAACTCGGCTGCTTCCTTTTCGGTTATACGAACCGAATAACATCGGTTCCTAAGATTCCTGAAGCGTTGGATGTATTCTGTCACCGTTTCCCGCGCTTCGACGTAGTTGTGCTAGATCGGCAATGCCGGACTCGGAAGCTTCGAATGGTATTGCATATGGAACTGTTCTTCCAATTGCTTCCAAGACTGGATGGAGTTTGCTGGCAGAGAGGTGTACCATCCAAAAGCCGATCCCGTGAGGGCTGTGAAAAGAGCCTCACGCGTAGCTGATCCGACAACTGAAGCCGGTCCTAGTTGAGCCAAATATCGGTCGACGTGCTCGATGGAGCTGGAGCCATCGATCCACTGAATTTGGAGAAGTCAGGGAGCCGATATTTAGGTGGCAGCGGGATCATCTCGTAATCGTCGGGGTACGGCTTGGAATAGCCGACTGCCCTTCTTTTCGGCATCATGCCGAACTGGTCTCTCAGTATGGTACCGATCTGATCCGCTGTGCTGGCCGTAGGAGTTGCACTGCGAAGATTCGCCGGGGTGGCGTACTTGGCCTGCCATGTTTGCTTTTCCGAGCCTGCAGCTGGGCTCGGGAGTTTCGTCGGTGTGGCGTATTTAGTTAGCCACGTACGCTCTCGTCGCCGACGTTCCTCCTGTCTTCGCCGGAGTCCCCGATGTTGTGGCCTGGTTTGTGAGTGCCCGGTCACCACACTCCGGCACATACATGCACGCGTATCCTTGAGGGATCTCCTTAGGCGCCTCCCTTAAGAGCTGGTAGTCACTAGGGTCGCCACCAATCCTGTAGACGAGGAATGCCGGTGTAGTCGGCACTTCAGCAGAGTGCTGCCAACGCATATGGCAGCGGTGGACCGGGACCTGGAGTGGCAACTCTCCTTGATGAGTCCCGAGAGCTGGTCCCGACGGCGAGTACTGGTGGCTCATGATCTCCTGGATCACGCGCGAGCGACACGCTCCAACACGTTGACCAAGTTCTCGAGTGGCGGTGTAGCGAGTGAGCCACCGGGTAGTTGATCTCCTGCCGCGGACCCACTGGTGCGTTCCTCCGACGGGGTAGAGAGGTCTATCCCATCGAGCGCACCTTGCGGTGAGAATCCCTTCCATCCGATGCCATGGGAACGGGTTCTCCGAAAAGAGCCGATGAGGTCGGCTTCGAGGGTGGCCTTGATCTCGTTGTATTGCTTCTTGAGGTCGTCGGGCGGATCCTCGTAGGTGATCGGCGTGCCGTCCGCCATCTCGGATGTAGATGGCGATGTGGTTGATGTAGACGATTGTCCCACCGGCGTGCCGAAATGTGTTGACTGCCAAAACCCACCGGCGGGCAGCGGCCTTGTCAACACCGTAGAGCCGGGAAGAGCCTAGAG
>NC_061512.1:192274938-192322366 GCF_022539505.1 Lolium rigidum | reverse complement strand
GGCCGCGCGGGCCCCCGGGCCACGCCGCCCTATGGTGTGGGGCCCTCGGGCCTCCACCTTACTTGTCCTTCGGCTCCGTCGATATTCGGGAAAATAGGCCCTTTCGTCAAAATCCCGAGGTTTTTCTCGAAAGTTGGATTTACGCACAAAAACGAGACACCAGAACAGTTCTGCTGAAAACAGCGTTAGTCCGTGTTAGTTGCATCCAAAATACACAAATTAGAGGCAAAACAATAGCAAAAGTGTTCGGGAAAGTAGATACGTTTTGGACGTATCACCCTCCTGGGATACCGGTTTGCACCAGCTTTGCCTAGCTGAACTTATCTTTAGAATCCGGATCACTCGTTGATCCGGTTTACAGCTACCATATTATGGCTTATTTGCCATAGTCTTGGCCTACCGGGGGCCATCCCCCGACACTCCTCCCCTCTTCATATAGGCGCTGGAGGTCGGTTTCGCGAACCGACAGAGCTTGGGACTGAATATGCCCATCGAGCCTTTCAAAAAAAATGTTCATACGAATCCGATTTGGGTGTTCTTCGGCTTGTTGAACTCGTATGGACGAGGGCTACAACACCATGGCCTTAGATCTTAAATATAAGATGTTGGAAAAATATCACTTTTCCCACACCTCATATGGCTAAGTCTGGTGCCTGTAATTCTCCCATATTGTGTCCTCTTGGTTCTTTTTGCTCCCTTTTTCCATGATCTCCAATAACACTTGAATACATGTCACATACAAGGGCAACATAATAAAATCCCGCTAAAAATACTAAATATGCGAAGCTCATATGAAAATGAACAAGGACTCGTAAGTCTGCAAAATAGGCATATGTGTATCTAGTTGAAGCATGAAATGAGTGACAATATGAGTATTATTATACTTAAAAACTTCAGTAAAATAGTGCTAAATTTCGATCTATCAATTTTTCCAAGCTTAGCTGTTACTCACCCTCGAGTGACAAAGTGAAAAAAGAATAATAGCGATAAATGAATTTGGGTAGAAAAACTCACAAGTATGAGATGATATCCTATACTTTCCCAAGATAGAAGTAAGATGTAACATTATCATACAAGGAAGCACCAATTCAGTTGTGTTGGTCCATAAGAGATCGTTGACAATTTCTATGCCTCATGTCAAAAATAAATCTACCTTGAAATAAAACTTGTGACCCTTCTATTGCTATTTTTTATGTTCGTATATTAAGAGTAATGGATCATATCAAAAGAAGCATAACAACAGAGTTATTTTGATGTCTTGCAAGAGGAAACTGAGGCCATTATCCGTTTATCCATCATATAGCAGACAAATAAATGCTTGTACATGTTAAATAAATACTAAGGACCAACTACTACACCTGAATTTTCTCCAACATATTTAACACCAACTCAACACTAACTGACCTAGCAAGCAGCAGGCATAGCAGCACACAGACATCTTCATCACCCAAACCAAAAGATTTCCACTTGGCAAGACAACTTAAGTACGATGCATGAATCTACTGGAGAACTTCTTTTGCAGGAACATAACAAAGAAATTTGAGGCCGTTATACGGGAGTAGTGTTTTGAAACATGGGAGCACAAAAAAAATCGCATGTACATCTTCACGTGCTATGCGCTCACAAAGTTGTTTCATAAAAACAGACTTATCTTGTGGTGTGTTTAAAAATAAAGACAAAACCCAGTGCTAAAAATAAGGCTTTTCACAAGATATTTATTTTCTCTTTTTTATATAGACCATTTTTTCCCGTGAAACTTGACAAACACACATATATTATGAAAATGTACACGTAGAATTTTTTTTTTTCAAATTTTGTTGACACTTCAAAATATAGCTTTTGGTAGAGATAGGATATGCACCCGAATTGAATATCCGGCATTATACATCCTATATCAGACATACTATCACTTCTTCGACATTTTAAATACAACACCTGAATTTTATATACCATGGACCAGCTACTACGTACTACACCTGAATTTTCTGAGGCATATTGCACCAATTCAACACTGATGAACATAGGTACGAGTGCAGGGAACCCATTGAATGGATGAGCGTAGTCAATCCGAGAGCAGTACTCCAGCTTTGGACTGGAGCCAGGCAGGGCAAAGAAATGGCCGTTGGAGCGCGAGTGGGCAGTTTGGTCATTCCCCCCGAGCTAAAAGCCAGCCCGCTCCCGCTCCCCCGCGCCAGGCGACGACAGGTCCAACAAAAGGAAAGCGCCGAGCCGCGTGCGCCTCGCCACGTCACCGATCCGCGTGCACTGCCAGCTGTTACCCGCCTTTCCGCCGTCCGATCCCGCACCACGACTCCAATCCCGCCGTCCATCCGCCTCCCGCACACCCTTCGAGAAAGGCGGTCAAGGATGGCATTAATATCAGCTCCAGGATCCACCACCCACCCGCGCACGCTCCGCACCCGATTCTACCACGCGGACAGGTGGGCCAGATCCTACCCGCGGCCCACACGTCGGTGACACGCGGTAGAAACGCGTCGTAGACCTCCGACGTACATACTCCGCGGCACATGCTCGCCCATTTCTTATCTACTGCCTCCGCCGTCCTCGTCTCCCTCCCCGGATCCAAATCCGAAAAATTTCCCCCCTCCCCCGCGCCTCCACTCTAGCCCGAGACCTGCGCGCCTGGTGCTAGCCGTCACCCCACGGCCATGGCGAACGACGACTCCCCCAAGTCCGGCGACCTCCCGCCCTACCCCGAGGTAAACTTCCCTCCTCTTCTCAAGCCTTCCTTCCGGCCGTACGTAGTAGATTCATTCCGCCTTAGATTCGTTTGCGGCATGTCTCTTTGTCCGCGGCCTCAGCGTGCGCCCTCTCTCCTCTCCCTCGCAGATGATCATGGCGGCGATCGAGGCGCTGGACGACAAGAGCGGCTCCAACAAGTCGGCCATCTCCACCTACATCGAGGAGAACTACGAGAACCTGCCGCCCGCGCACGCCTCGCTGCTCACCGCCAACCTCGCCAGCATGAAGGAGGGCGGCAAGCTCGCCTTCGTCAAGAACAACTACCTCAAGCCCGCCGCCACCGCCGCCGCCGACGCCGACGCCGCGGAGCCCACCCCGAAGCGGGGCCGCGGCCGCCCGCGCAAGGACCCCAACGCGCCTCCGCCGCCGCCCAAGGAACCCAAGGACCCCAACGCGCCCAAGCGCGGCCGTGGGCGCCCGCCCAAGGCCCAGGGCCGCGGCCGCCCCGCCGGCAAGAGCCCCGCGCCCGCGCCCAAGAAGGCCAAGGTCGTCAAGGAGCCCAAGCCCGCCCCCGCCCCGGCCGCCGACGCGTCCGGCTCCGCCCCCGCCAAGCGCGGACGCGGACGCCCGCCCAAGGCCAAGTAGGCACCGCCTCTCCATTCTCGGTCCGGATGCATGCGACGGCGGTAAGATCTTAGGCAGGCAGGCGTAACCGTGCTCTTCGATTTGTGCTTCAGATCTCTTTGTGCTTCGTGCTGCTAATTGTTCCTTCGAGGCTTAGTTGCCCAGTATTATGTGTTGTAAGCTACTAATCCAGATCAGTCTCTGTGTGTGTTTGTGCACAATGGATGTTTAGTGTTGTTGACTGCTGCTGAGAGTGACCAACTTATTGTTTATTCTGTCTGTGTCCACCTGTCCCTTTTGTTTCCGCATTATCATCAACATGTTTCTGTGCTCTTGTGCTGGTCGCTGTCAGCATGCTTTATTTGGTTGTCCTTTTGTACTAGTAGTAGCTGCCTGCGACTGCGATGTCAACCAGTGTTGAATTGCTGCTTAATATGTCAAATCACTACTACTTGGACTATGTCAACAAAATATATTTTGGAGGAAATTCAGGCGTAGTAGTAGTTTGTCCTTGGTATATACAGCACTAGTATTTAAAATGTCTGAGTAGTGATCTGCCTGCTATAAGATGTGTAATGGCCTCAAATTTCTTTGCTATGTGCCTTTAAATGAAATTCTGGTACTGTACAAGATTTTTGCGTCCTACATAAACTGTAGTGGCAAGTGGAAATCTTCTGGTTTGAATGATCAGTTCATACTCAGCATTGCCCTGCTAATAATAAGGTTCAGTCTCAAATGTCGGTCTACTGATCTGTCTTTATAGGATGGATGAGGGACTCAAATTCCTATTTGATGCCTTCAGTTTTTTCCCCTTTCTAGCTAGGTTATTGTGACATATTGAACTGTAGTGGCAAGTAGAATTTTTCTGCCTAGTGTAGTTTGTATGATCAGTTAAATCTACTTCTGCATACATATTGGTCAACATTGCCCTGCCTGCAATTAGGATACACTGGCCACATTGTCTGATAACACAAATGCTGGTCATGAAAACTTCTGAAAAGGACTAGGAAATAGTTACAGATAGCATCTATCATGTGATTAATTCTCGAACCCAATTCATAGCTTGAAAAGCAGTAATCAGAAATCAAAACTTCAAACTATAAATAGTGCTATGTAAGTTAAATTTGGACCATGTACTATCCTATCCTATCAAGTATATCAAATTCTATTTGCTGTTTATTTATTTATTTTCTTAAGCGGAGAATCCAATTTAGATTCATGTTGTGTAACATCTCGTACATCAAAACAATTGTGCTAAGTTCATCTAATATGCCCCCAATTTTTTGAGAGAAGGGTATAATTTTTGCCCTTAAATTAAAGATTGAGTTAATGTTAGTCCTTCATCTTGGATAGTACTAAGACAACCTGATCCCTTATGACATAAACCAGTGCTGAATTATATGCCTGAGAAAATTCAGTTGTTAGTTGGTATTTATTTAACATGTTGGAGTACTGATCTGTCTGGTTATAGTATGGATAATGGCCTCAATTTCCTTTTTATTCCTTCAACATTGTCCTGCTTGTAAGGTTTAGGTGCAATTGTGCTCTCCAGATTTAGTTTTGGTACCAATTGTTGCAAGATATTGTTGCACATTACGTTTTCCTCTTTCAAATGGTTTTGATAAATTGCTTTATCGCACTGATTGGTGCAAGCTAATCCCGTTGCAAACTTAGCTATTGCAGTTAATATGTGAGGCATCTCCTACTTCTGATATTGATGTTGTCACTCTTGCTGTTGCTTTTACAACATAATGTTTGCATTGCTGCGCCTGTGGTTTAGTTGATGGCTTGTCTCATAGAGTGAATTAAAGCGACGTGTTTGCAAGGGAAGTCTTAGGTTTTGGGCTAGCTTAAAACAAGGCATATAGTATGCTGGAGTTATTTTGTGTTGGAGACTTGATCAACGCTTTTTTTTACTGCACACAAGAGATCTGTTCCTTTTCCACCATCTTATCTTTCAAATGCTCCCTCCGTCTAAAATATGTCTAGTTACACCTATATCTATCTAGACAAAACTAAGACACATATTTTTAGGACGGAAATATACTTAAAATCAGTTTTGGACTTCGGACACAATGAACAGTAGGTTCCCTGTACGAATAAAAGATGGTTGACTGGGGATGCTGATGACGCGAGCTGGACATCACTCAAATTTCTGAATTCTCCTTGGCTTCACAATCTTGAGCTGTCAAAAGAAACAAATAAGTTGAAGTTGGGACGCACTGCCTGTTTAAATTCTTCTGCAGTAATGTCTGCACACTAAACAACATTACAATAATGCACCATTGACGACCATCGCCCTTCAAGACCAACTTTGTCAAAAAAAAAAAAAAGTTCCGTGAGGTAGTGCCATGCAACATGATCATAGGTCTACATCATGTCCAATCTGAGGACATAAAATATCTTTTGTCGCCCCATTTTATCCTCCATGAAGTATGGAAACACCCATAAGGCATGATGATATTGTACTTATGGGTGTTTCATCAGAAAATAAGCATGAGATGGAAGAAAAATAAAACCAATCTGTTCGGAGCAAAGGCGACATTGCTCATTTGAAATTATCTGGAGCAAATCTTCCTTTAGCGCGTTAGCTAAAACAATTGAAACTATCTTTTTTTTGAACCGCATCACTTTTTTTTTTCTATTGTCTTAATTTAATTTTCCTTTTCTTTTCTCAAGATGGATGTTGGTGGTAACAATCTTTATTCATATCTTTTGTTTTGGCAACTCAAAATATTTTACATTTAGTTCATTGACAAGTTAGAGATAGTAATGTGCTAGATTGCACATTTAGGTTGCCGATAACAGTTTTAACAGGGCAAAGATCTGATGGGTGTCTAGTTCCAGTACAATTGAAAGCACAAGCTCCTGTACTATGAGAGTTGAAGGCCTCTCGTGCTTGCCTATGAGTTCCCCCTCTTGATCTTGAAGACTAGCTTTAATTCCCTGCAAGTGGTCAAGAAACTGATAAAGATTGGGTCTTATTATCCAATGTCCAGGATAGTTTGTCGGGTCTCTCCTTGTTAGTGCATTTGCTAAGATTTGACTATCAGTTAGGAAGTTTGGCTTCTGGACGTGTAACGATTTTCCAATTTACGCTACTAGTTCCAAAGCTTGGGCCTCCGCTTGCAATGCTGAACCTCCGAAAGAGACTGCCTGCAAATAGATAACATAATGGTCTTCTTTATTCCAGTTGAAGTAGATTCCAAGTCGTGCCCTCTCCTTGTGGAAGGAACCTGAAAGCAACATCAATATGGATATTAGGTCCTATTCCTGCCCTATTCCAGTCTGATTCTGAGTGGCCCATCCTTGTGTTTGTGCACTTTGCAGTTGCTAAGTCTTGTGCTAGCTCTTATGTTGAAGTTAACTTCCTTTTCTGTCCAAAGAGTTTTAGCCTTAACCAAAACATGCAGAGAACTGCAGTTAGTTTTATTAAACAAAGATCATTTCAAGCCTTCCAAATTCACCAAAGGATGGTGAGTACTGTTGGTAGTGCATCATCATTCTTGTAACTGGTCACGATATAGTGGATGATGTCCTGGATGTGAGTGGTTCGTAGTTGTTGCAGCCCTTCAACTCTAAGTCCAAGGGAAGAAGCAAACCAGACACCATGAGTAACCCACAGTCAAAAAATATATGGAAATCATCTTCATTCTTGCCACATCTAATATATCTTTGATCAACATGTTTAGATCTCGCTGCAGCAATCATTCCTGTAGCTATGGCTCTCATCAATATCCAACCAAACACTTGAACTCTTGGTGGAACACTACCACATTTCCATATTTCATGGAGAATTGTTGTTGACTGCTGGGATAGAATTTGGTGTGGTCCTGTGTTGAGTCCATAGAAGGAAGGACTAAGCACTTGGTAAGAACTTTTTGAAAGATCGAGATGTCGCCTAGATGGGGGGGGGGGGGGGTGAATAGGCAATTAAAAACTGTTACAAATTTGTCTTGTAAGAATGCGGAATTAAACTAACGTTTAGTCTACAAGCACAAACCCTAAATATGCTCAGCTCAACTAAGTGTAACAATAGCAACTAGAGCTAAGCAAGATAGGCACAAGATATATGTAGCACAAGTGATAGCAAGATATATGTACTTCAAGCACGATGGCTATCACAAGGAAAGAGAGCTCGGGTATAGAAATAACCGAGGCACGCGGAGACGAGGATGTATTCCCGTGTTCCCTTCCTTTGCAAGAAGGTACGTCACGTTTGGAGGAGTGGAGGTCCCACGAAGGATTCCCCGCGCCACGAAGGCTCACCCTATTCTCCGAACCACACCCACGAAGGATAATGGCCCTTTCCTTATGGTTAGCTTTTCCTCCGCTTCGGAGATGGCAAGCTCCACAACCACTTCACAAGCTCCACGAAGGAGAAGCCCGGGCCTCTTCACAATCTTCTTGAAGAGATCACCGGAGCACCAACCGCCAAGCCAACTAGGAGGTCTCCCTCCAAGAGTAACAAGCTCACGGTCTCTCACTCGAACTAATCGTGGTGGAGAGCTCAACACTATGCAATGATGCAAAGCAAGAACACTAGAGGTGTTCAAATCCTTCACTCTCAAATCCCACCCAAGCAACAAATGCTAAGATGAGATTGGAGAGGAAGAACAATGGGGAAAGTCAACAAAAGACTCCAAGATCTAGATCCCAAGAGTTCCCCTCACTTAGAGGAGAAATGGATTGGTGGAAGTGTAGATCTAGATCTCCTCTCTTAGATCCCTCAAGAATGAGCAAGAATCATGGGGGGGACAAGAGAGAGAGCAAGTTCTTCAAAGGCAACAATGAAGGTGAGAGAATAGAAGAACTAACTCAGCCCAAGGTGGAAGAAGGGCTATTTATAGCCCAAGCGCAAATATAACCGTTGGGGAAAAGTTGGGCTGAGTCAACCATCGAGGAGGCCGGTCAACCGGGCCTGGGGTCGGGCCGTCCGGTCCAGGGCCCGGTCAGACCGGGCCATAGACCGGACCAGCCGGTCCAAACCGGGCGGCAGGCCGGACCACGACCGGACCCTCGAAATGTCGCGCAGTACTCCCTCCGGTTGCAGTCAGCGCAAAGCTCAGTTGGCGCCGGGGTGGCCGGTCCACCGCCCGGTCAGACCGGACGAGGGGCCGGACCCGGCCGGTCCAAACCGGGCCAGTGACCGGGACACATCTGTGTCTTACAGTACATGGCCCGGTTGGCACCAGTCCATGGGCCGGTGGGAAGGCCGGTCACGCCGGGTGAGAAACCGGACTAGCAGGTAAAACATGTTATACAAAAACTGTGATAACTTTTGTGTCCGGACCCCGATTGACATGAAATCAATTTTGTTGGAAAGATAACGACGAATAGAATCCCAACAATATGGAGACTCCTCACAGGATTTTTTAGATGAATCTAGAGAGGGAGTCTCCCACCGTCAAGAACCGGTGAAGATGTCCAAACTCGAAAACGCAATAGAAGATGCATGCGGATTCCGTTTTCGATGAACTTGGGCTTGTTGTAAAGCTAGCAACAAGCTCAAGAACCTCACACAGAGAAACACCAAGAAGCAATAGGGATATGCAAAGTATGCAAAGGATTGAGCTCCCTAAGACGATGTGATCAAGTTACCCAACCGAAAGCCCCTCTTAATAGTGTGGCTATCTATCCTATAATCCGGTCTCCCATCAACCACCTTGAGACCGGTAAAAGGAAAACCTATCAAGGTTATACCTTTGCCTTGCGCATCCCGCTTGATCTTGATGACAACTCTTCAAGTTCTACACAAGCCGGAATGCCTCACTTGATCAATGTTGCTTTGTGAAGACTCACAAATGCTCCCCCATACACTATGATGGGAAAGCTCCATTGATGCACATCTTCACATGTCCATTATCACCAAATGGACGGCAAGCTTCAAGCATGTGATCCACTCATGATGCTCATCTTGAACTTGCCCAACTCAACCTTGTATCTTCTCATACTCTCATAAGATAGAGCATGGCTAATATTGAGTTCCACATAAGAACTCCATCTTCATTTCTTCTTCTTGATCATATTACATATATATCTTCATACCGATGATCTTGATGCCAATACACAAGGTATACCTTTATCTTCATGGCATCCATACTTGAATCCAACATGGAGTACAAGTAGTACCTATGGAATATTCCTTCATATAGACTCAATGAAAATATTAGTCCATAAGGATTATCATTAATTACCAAAACCACACATAGGGGCAATATACCCTTACACTTTTAGAAGTACAGATACCTGAAGGTGTGTATTTCCAAACAAGCATATCATCAGCATTATCGTTACTTAGGAATATTAGAAATGACAATAGAATTATGAGAACCAAAGAGAGTAGTAAGCAAAGTTAAGTTCCACTCTTGTGTATTGGGAATCCAAACATCGGACATAGTGGCAGGATAAACGAAGTTGTTGTCTTGGATTTTTAATTGATTATGAATATCTTTCCAAAAGGGGCACCAAAGATCGGACTATATGCTAGTATTACCTCTAGAGAATTGATAAGTGGTTGCATCAGCAAGATAATCTCTAACTTTGATAACATAGTGGTCTTCTTTATTCCAGTCCAAAAGGCAGATTTAGGAACTTTAGGATTAGCTCTCTAGAAAGAGGTGTCGTGAAAATACTTAGCCTTGAGGATTTTAGTAGTGTTACGATCTGGAAGAGTTGCTATTTTTATGCTGCAGTAAGAATAAGAGCCTTGTTAACTGCTTCTAGATTTCTAGTGCCTAAGCCACCTTCTTTTTTGGACTTGCAAATTTCTGTCTAGGCTTTCATATAAATGGGCTTGTTCTTGGTGTCTTGCTCATTTTTGCCAGCAACTTTTTGGAGAAAAGATGTTCAACATATAATAAATAGGGATCGATAAAAACACCAATTTAATTAGAACAAGTCTACCTGCATGTGACAACTTGTTAGCTTTGTAGCAAGCAAGCTTGGATTTGAATTTTTGAAGGACAAAGTCAGAAGCTTGCGATCTGTTTTTGGTAGGTGAAATAAGAGGATGACCAAGATGCATAGATCGGTTGTTCATATCTTTAACCATAAAAATTTGCTTAATTAAATTCTTTTGCGTGTCAATGACATTTTTGCTAAAAAGAATAGAAGATTTAGACCAGTTTGAAATGTGACCTGACCAATTGCGGAAGCGATTGATTGTATTCCAAATGGTCATTTCCTCCTTCTGATTCACTTGTCCACATACTAGTAGGTCATCAACAAACATGAGTGAATAGACCGGAGGACAATTTGGACCCAGTGTAACTCCTTGAATATTTCTCTTTTGAAGCTCATCCTGTAATTCTACATCAAGTTCGTTCATAGCTATGACAAAGGGATAAGGGGAAAGAGGGCAGCCTCGTCTTATACCTCTCTGTGCTTTAAATTTACCATGATGATTGCCACTAATAATAATTGAAAATAAAGAGTTAGAAATGCAAGCTTTGACACGGTTGATAAAGTGATTGTTGAACCCCTGCTTATGCAAAGCCATGACAATGAAGTCCTATTAAAGTATGCCAAAAGCTTTCGCCAAGTCAATCTTTATCATAAAAGCCTTTTGTTTCCAAAAATAAATAAAATGAACGAGTGATTTCTTGGGCCACAGTCACATTATTAGATATTTTCTACCTTCTATAAAAACTTGTTGAGCGTCTATGATTCTATTTGGGAGGTGCGGCTTCATTCTATTAGCAAGAGACTTGGCAATGATCTTATATATGATATTACAGAGACTGATGCGTCTAAAATCTTGAGGCTGAGTGATTTTTTTTTTTGAAATAAGACCGATACTAGTTTCATTTAATTGATGGGAAGATAGTCATTGTAATAGAAATTTTGTACCAAACTAGTATGTCATTTCCAATCCCATTCCACGTTGCTTTGTAAAAAGCTGCATTCAAACCGCGAGGCCCTAGCGAAGCATCGTTTCTCATGCCTTTCAGAATACAACAAATCTCTTCCTTGTCAAGAACAGAGTTGGTAAATTCATCTTGGATAGTTCCTACATGGAGAACTTGCATATTCTGCACTAGTTGAACTTGCATATTCTGCACTAGTTGATGAAAATATATTTCTCAAATAGGTTACAAAACATCGTGCTATTTCTTCGGGATCTAAAGTAGTTTGATATTGAGAATTATTGATAGAGACAATTCTGTTTCTTCTTCTTCTTCTTTTTAGAACATAAATATGAAAATATCTTGAATTCTTGTCACAGTGTATTGCCCAATGCTTTTTTGCTCATTGTTTATAGTATTTCGTGAGTCTTTTCATGGTCTTCTCATAGGACACCATCAGCTTCTCCTCTTCAGTGTGGTATTGCTCTTGAATGTGCCTTTCTTGGATTTTGTTGATCCTTTCCTCTATGTCATGCAGCTGATTCCGAAGCGGCTTGTTCTTTCTTTCTTTTCTCAATATGGAAGAACATGCCAACATGTTTTTAGTTATCTCTATCTTCTTCTCGTAAGATGGTCGGACGCGTCAATGGGAGCCTTGATAGTGGGCTATAAACGACATTCTTCATTTGCTTGTTGACACCAAATTAGATGCAAAGATTTGTTACTCAACCTATATGGTCCTTTTGCAAATCCAAAGAAAAGCTATTAAAATTTAAAGTGTTCACTTGGGGAGCTAAAAATCGGGGAGACGATCACCTATCCATGGCACAAGAGGGCAATTTACTTTTCCCAAATTTTTTGGTTGTGTGTAACTATAAAGTTTTGACCTTGTGTTGATGTTGAAGATGTATAGATGTTTTCTTTTTCATTATTTACAACCTCGCGTAAAAGTGTAATTTCCTTTTCCCAACTTTTGTTGTTGTTGAGAATTGTAGTGCAATTGATAAATTTCAGCAATTGGCCAATGAGCAGTAGCCACATGGGCTGGTCCTACCTCCTATATCCCCATCCCTATCCTGTCAGCTCTCAGCGCTCATCATCTGCATCACCGGTCCACCCCAGTCAAACCGCCTCTCGAACATTCGATTCGATTCACAACTGTCCGTCTCCGCTACATAAAACCCGCCTCCCACCTCGCCGGAACCCTCAAATTCCAAATCGAATCCAACCGAATCCATTTCCGTTTTCCTCGTCTCTCTGTCGGCCAGCCTGGCTTAACGGCCGCCACACCCCGGCTCATCTCGGCGGCCATGGAGGCGAACGGAGGCGGCGACGGGCTGGAGGACGAGCTAGGCATGGTGGTGCTGCCCACCGGATGGGTGGCATGGGTCCCCGCTCAGGCCGTGGCGGGAGGAATGGCCGCCATAGCCGCGGCGATGGCGCAGAACGGGTGGATTCCCGCCGAGGCCGCGGCGCGGACCGGATGGGTGCCCCGGCCGGACTTGCTGGTCATGGGCGGAGAGGAAGCGCGGGCCCTGGCGCAGCAGCACGGGTGGATCAGCCCGGGCGCGCGGCTCCACCGTATTCCGGCTGCGGCCCGGCGGAACGTACCGGGCAACATGGAGGCGTACTACGCATCCATGGGCAACCCCGCCCTCTACCTCGCCTTGCTCTGCCTGCCGGCCCAAGAGATCGCCCGCTGCCGCTGCGTCTGCTGGGCGTGGCGCGCCATCATCGGCAGCGGCGCCTTCCGCCGCCACCACCACGACCACCACTTCCGGACGCCCATGCCGCTCTTCTTCCTCCTGGACCCCAGCCTCGCCGGCCTCAACCTCAGCGCCGTCGACACCCGCGACCGCGTGCCCCGCCCGGTACTCCGCTTCGACCGCCCCCTCAACAACGAGGTGCTGAGGGTCCACGGCTCATGCGACGGCATCCTCCTCCTCTCCTCCGGCCGCAGGCTCTACGTCTGCAACCCCTGCACGCGCCGCTGGGCGCGCCTCCCGCATCTCCACGTCGACCACGACATCATCGGCTTCTACGTCATCACCGGCCCCGGTGGAGATTCCGAGTGCAACGTGCTGTACCACACCCGCCGCCTGTTGCCTAATTGCGAGTACTGGATCGTCACGCTGGGCAGAGACGGATGGACGTGCGACACCATCGGTCGTCCGGGCCCCGACTTGCCTTCCGACGAGCTTGATCTTGTGCTGGCCAAAGGGATCGTTCCTTCCTACAAGATCCCTCCCGTCTTCATCCTCGGCTCACTCTACTGGCCGCCCAAGGCTGCCCAGGTCCACAGCAACACCGACCTACTCGTGTTCGACACCGCCGCCGAGACCTTCTCCTTGTTCACTCCCCCAGGCATCCAAGCGGGCGGCGAGGCCGTTCCCGTCGTGGCCCGCCAGCTCTTCGAGATCGACGGACGCCTCGCCATGACCGCCATCTCCTTCTACCCGCCAACAGTCGACGTTTGGGTCGAAAGCCACAGCACCACCGAGCTCTGGAGCCACCGGTACAGCATCCGTGTGCCGGTGGACGACATCAGCCTCAACGACAGCTGCCATCACAACGGCAGCGTCTTCGCCCTAGCCCAGGACCGACATGATCTGGTGCAGTGCCCGCGCGTCCTGCTGCACTGCGACCACCAAGGGGCCGTGCTCCAGAGCTACCGTCCCACTCCCCAGCTTCCTCACCACTGGACCGCCCTCTCCGGACACACCATCCAAGAAAGCCTCCTTCAACATCACCGCATGCTCCCGATGCGGGACACGGATGCTGTTGACGGTGACCCGCCTTTCTTCTGAACTCTCGATGCTCTGCTTCTCAACTCTCTGTACATTGCTGCGTTCCATACTAACTGAAAGGTACTATATCTGAATGTCTTGATAACTGTCTCAGGTTGTTGAACTGTGGGAATAACTGTGACTCTTCTGATTTCTGTTAGTACTTGCTTACGAGATTCTTTCAAGTCTGGATGAGTATTATCAGGTCTGAAAAAGTTCTCCAGTACCTGTAATGATGTTTGAGAATTTTCAGTAATGCGTCAAACCTTGAATTGCTTGCAAAGCCTATATGCCCGGTTTCATCTTACTGTCTGTCTGCCACATTTTCCCGAATTAGAGAATAATGTGTTGTATACTCGTTCTTGTTACTTCTAGCACTGCGGTTCATGCATGTTCTAGATTAAACCGTGCTTCTGAACATTTGTAGATTGTGATCTTTTAGAATTTCAGCATTTCGTTATCCAACTGCTTCTGTTTGCCTTCACAATTGGTAAGTGAATGTGTGATTTTTTTTCCGTGTTTATAAGATGCCTTTTAATTGTTGGACAAATAATACTTATCAGGTATGACCTGCTCTTACTTCTGTAAAATCTGCATGTGCCTGCAGTCATACTATGAAACTCTGAATAACCTTGTCATCTATTCTGAATAAGGAATGTCAGGGTGCCTTAAATAAACTGATAAATTTTTCTTTCTATATCGGTAGTAAACATTCTTCATTTGAGTTCTACTTTTCTCCTTTGTTCAGGCCACAGAGGCACACGCATTCTGCTAGTAGGTGATTCATGCTTTTGAGTTTTGACCTGTGCCATATCTACATATAATGCTGCCTCTCCAAGGCTGTTAAGCTTGACAGTACCAGTTAGTAAGAGAGACACTCGTAGGTGCTAAGATAAGGGTTTCTGAAAACTATTGTACATTTTTGTATTGAAAAGCCAAGTCCTTGGCGATGAAACAATCTGCTGTCACTATAACTCAAGTTATTAACTTATAAAAGGAGAAAAAAATCTGTGTCATCATCATAACTCGTACATGTATGATAGCCTAGTAGTTTATATTTCTCATGAAACAATCTTATTTACTTTTTTTTGCGGGTAAATGTTATTTACTTTAACTAATCTAATGTAGGATTCAGTAAATCAGGTGGTTATATCATTATATGATACATGTAGATTTTTTTTTTTTTGACAATTTATGTAGATTTAAATTAGTTGCTTGTCTTTAACAATTTCGACCTGAACACTTTGAGCTATTGTTTATGAAAACGTCCACATGGTTGATGTTTGGCTGCTTTGATATTTTGCAAGAACCTGGGATGTATTTGTTATTTTGAAAAATCCAACACATATAAATCCCTATCTGCGTGCCACATTTTCTCGAAATAGAGAATAATGTATTGTATACTCGTTCTCTTTACTTCTAACATTACGGTTCATGCATGTTCTAGATTAAACCGTGCTTCTGAACATTTGTAGATTGTGATCTTCCAGACTTTCAGCATTTCATTGTCGAACTGCTTGTGTTTAGATTCACAATGGGTAACTGAATGTGTGATAATAACTATGTGATTTCAGACTTGTCTTGTTTATAAGATGATTTGGAAGAGTTGGACAAATTTTACTTATCAGTTATGACAAGCTCTCCAGATACTTCTGTAAAATTTGCATGTGCCTGCAGTCATACTATGAAACTCTGAGTAATCTTGTCTAAGAAGTGTTAGGGTGCCTTAAATAAACCGATCAATTTTTCTGCCTGTAGTAAACATTCTTCATTTTCTTTGTATGTTCTCCTTTTCTCCTTTGGTCAGGCCACAGAGGCACAGGACATGCTGCCAGTAGGTGATTCATGCTTTTGAGTTTTGACTTCTGCCGTTTCTATCCAACGAGCCAGTCCTGACTGTTCTAGTTAGTAAGATAGCCACACATAGGTGCTAAGATAAAGTTTCTGAAAATTATTGTACATTTTGTATGGAAAAGCCAATCCCTTCATGATGAAACAATCTGCTGTCACTACTCACTAGAAGATTTTTGTCCTACCATCAAGAGGTTGAACAATCAGATGACGGTGCTCCATCTGACTCTGAACATTCTGTACATTGTTGTTGCGTTCCAGACTTGCCAGCATTATTCTTTATGACAATTGGTACTAGTTGAATCTGTGATATCCAAATGTTTTGTTTTCTTTCTCTGGTTACCCTGCCTCTTCATTCAGTTGGTAGTTGAACCATGGGAGTAACTGCGTCTTCTCTGTTAGTACTTGCTTATAAGATTCTTTCAAGTGTGGATGAATATTATCAGGTGTGATAAGTTATCCAGTACGTGTAACAATGGTTGAAAAAATCGAGAAATGCGTTGAGCCTTGAATTGCCTGCCATGCCCACCTGTGTGCCTGTCTGTCACTCCGTGTTTGTAAGAGAAGATAATAATGTATTGGTCCCAAAATAGAGAATTGTATACCTGCGCGTGTTCTAGATTAAGCCGTGTGTCTGAACATCTGTACATTGTGAGTTTGTGATCTTCTAGACTTTAAGCGTTTCATTATCCAATTGCTTGTGTTTGCATTCACAGTTGGTAACTGAATGTGCAATAATAACTATGTGATGACAGACTTCTCTTGTTTATAAGATGCTTTGGAGGTGCTGGACAAATTATACTTATCAGGCATGACCTGCTCTCCAGATACTTGTGTAAAATTTGCATGTGCCTGCCGTTGTACTGTGAAGCTCTGAATAATTTTGTCATCTATTTGTCTAAGCAGTGTTTGGATGCCTTAAATAGCCTGATCACTTTTCTTTATATAGATGTCTGTACTAAACATTCTTCATTTGCTTTGTATATATGCTGCTAGTAGGTGCTTCATGCTTTTGATTTGTGCCATTTCTATATATAATGCTGCCTCTCCAAGGCTGTTCGGCTTGAAACTACTTAATAGCAAGAGAGCCACACATAGGTGCTAACATAAGGTTTCTGAAAAATATTTTACGGTTTTGTACTGAAAAGCCAAGTTCTCCATAACTCATACATGTATGATATCCTAGTAGTTTACATTTCTCAGGAAACCGTGTTATTTACTTTAACTAATGGAAATTAGGATTGAGTAAATCACTTGGTTATATGATATATCTGGATTTAAATTAGTTGCTTGCCTTTAACAATTCCGACCTGAATACTTTGAGTTATCACTCCCTATATTGTTTTTGAAAAGTCCACATGCTTCATGTTTGGCTGCTTTAGATATTTTTCCCGGATCTGGAGTGTATTTGGTATTTTGAAGAACCCGAGACATATAAATTAAGACAGGTCTTTTGTGGTGGTTGACGACAGGTCTTTGTGGTAGTTGACGGTTCCCCTGATACAACTTCTAAACCCTCCCTTAACTGTTCCATCTCCCTGCTAACTTCTCTACTTGCATGGGACTGTCAGCCGGGAGTTGTTTGGCAAGCTTGCAAGTAAAGCTCGCATCATTTTTTTTGAGAACCCGCAACGGATGTGCGCATATTTGTATTAAGCTGACAAGAACGTCAAACAATGGCTACACCATCACACTTGCCTTTCAGCTTACAACACACTCCGACATCAACAACGACAAGCGTAACTGACCCAACCTAACCAAGAAATGGCGAAGAGGCGGGGGACCGAGCCTCGAAATCTGCCTGATCATCGTCTTTAGATTAGTCATCCATTTTAAAAAGTTTACACGAGCCACCCTCCTCGAGTATTTGAAACCTAGGCGTTCTGAGTGCACAATGGCCAGGGAGACGCTTCTAATTGGTTGGAGACATTTTGTTTTCGAAAATGGAGGAGCAATCAAGCCTCTACCTTGATTGCTGCACGTAGCCTTTTTTATCGCCTTATTGAAAAGTACTTGTTACAAGAGCATTGACCTCATGGGTCAAAGTCGAAACATGTATCAACCATCTAAAAAGAAAGGACAACAAAGGATGATTCTGCATCACCATGTATTCCGAATATCAAAGGCAAGTTGCACCGCCTGTATAAATCCTGTGCAACCTTCTCTTGCCGCTTGCACCCAATAATCATATCATCGCGCTCATCCGTTGGCTGTAAATGGACACAGAAACTACTCCTTGGAGTAGGTTGTGACGTCCACCCCATGGCGAGCTTACAACACCGATTCCACCGCTACGAGCGTTGAACATGTGTTTGTAACTCTCAACTCGATTTTAGGGGGCATGGGAAACATAGGAATTGTTTCGTGACTATAGTCCAGTTTCTCTTTTAGGGGACCACACTATCCACCTTGAAAGAGGTGTCGTGTACATCCTTTCTATGTAGAGGCCGGTTGTGAGCTCTATTGGATTGTACTATCTTCATGCTAACTATTGAGTTTTTTTTTAACAATAAAGCACTTTTATGGAAAAAAAAACCCCATTCAGACTCAACTTAATAAAGTACGGCCCGTTCTTAGTCAGTCTTGGGCCATGCGGTCTGGATCATCTCCAACAGAGCCTTCCTGTTCATGCGCTTTTGCCAGCCCATCCGGCAAAAGATGCCTTCGCAGCGAAGCACCATTTCTTTTTCTTCTCTACCTGCCTGCCTTCGTCGCTTGCTTCGTCCCCCCGAACACCGCGGAGACAACCAAGTCTACTCCCCGTCCACCCGCCAATCCCCCTTCCTCCTCCGCCGCCTCCACCTCCGGCGCCGGCCACCGCCGCCATGATGAAGGACAAGATGAAGGATCTCATGAAGAAGGTCACCTCCTCCTCCGCCCCGTCCTTCAAGGGCCCCTCCCACGTCCTCGGCTCCGGCCCCTCCCCATCCGCCCCCACCTCCTCCTCCTCCCGCCCCTCCAACCCTAACCCTAACCCCAAGCAGCAGCAGCCCCCGCGCCCACCCGGGCCCTCCGATTCCACCCCGCTCGCCCCCTCCTCCGCCCGCCGCCCAGATGCAAACAGCAACGGCGCCACCGTCGCGTGCCCGAACTGCGGCGACGCCTTCGCCTCCGAGCACGCCGTGTCCGAGCACCTCGACGGCTGCCTCGCGGCGGCGGGGGGCGCGCGCGCGCGCGCCGCCGCGTACCTCGCGGCCGACCCGCCCCCGCCCGCGGCCGCCGTCGAGGTCGCCAAGAGGCTGCTCGCGAACCTGCTCAGGGAGCCCGGGAACGACAAGTTCAGGCGGGTCCGGCTCGCCAACCCCAGGATCAAGGACGCCGTGGCCGACCGGGACGGCGGGCTCGACCTCCTCGAGGCCGCGGGGTTCGCGGTCGGGGACCAGGGCGGGGAGCTCTTCGCGGTCATGGACGAGCCGCCCAGCGACGCCAGGCTTGCCGGGATCAGGCGGGCCGTGCTCCTGCTTGAGAGGTCCCATCCTTCCGCGCCCGTGCAGACTCCCGTGGAGGCAGCGCCCAAGGAGAGCGGCCGCAGTGGAGCCGACGAGCAGAAGGAGGTTAACAGGATTGTCGATCGGCAGGTGAGCATGAGTATAATTCAATAGTAGCCTATTGATTTTGTTATCTCAATGGTCAGATATCCGTCAATGGATTGAACTGCAATGGTTGTTTGATTTGTACAAATTGTAATACTGTGGCCTTGTGGGTATACTCATGCTAAATGTAGTTTGTTTCAAGATACTGGTAAGTTTATACTACCCCAATAGATCATTAAAATGTTGAGCTAGCTTAGATATAAACTGAAGTCATCACTAGATTTCTCCAGCCATCTATTTACATATAGGTATGCCTAATATTTAGCAATGTGGTACCATTTCTGTGAGATATTGTTGAATCCCGGAAGACCTGCGCAGTTGTGTATTAACATTATATGTTGGAGATCACAAATATAAGCAAGTACTTAAAGTGTGATCCATCCTTTTTGGTTTTGGTTCACCCTTGTATACTAACATTATAAAAACATTCATGCTTGAGTAATGTCCCATTCTCTGAATCTATGATTTTGAGTTCATAAATGAAATGAAATTGCTTCTTTTGTTATAAACGCGTACAGTCTGTCAATGTTCATTGTTTTCAGAAAGTATGTGGAATGATATATTCATAATGTTCATTTTTTCATAAAGTATGTGGAATGATATCTTATTAAGAGATGAACTGCATAGAAATTACATTTTTGTATAGTTGTCCCTTTAAAAAACGTCAATTATCCAAAAATTTATGCAGCAGCTAGTTCTAATTCATCATTGTTGCTTGATCCCTAATTGAATATTAGATGCAGATATCTGGATCTTGTTTTTATATGATGTAACTTGTGAGGATGGACGTATGTTCAGGTATCAATGTTGTTGCAACTTCCGTTTGAAGAAGCTAAATCATATGTGGCAGGCTCCCAGCCTGTGCTTCCAAAATATCTTGGAATAAGTTGCATAGATCAGTATCATGGACATATCATTCATCATGCATATGAAAATGTCAGATCCTTAAACTGTTACTGTCACTCTGACCTTTGACTTTGATATCTGGGCCTATTCATTGGTATAATGCCATGTCATCATTTTATTTAGCTGTCTTTCCTCATCATGTTGAGTTTAGCAGTTACTGTGAGGTTGTTTCTCGTCAAACTGAAACTTATGCATATAAGGCCGTACTGATGCTTTTTTAAAATATTCTGTTCTACAATTGGTTCTCCATATTGTAGTTTGCTGCTGCTCTCATTTAAGACCCGTTCGAAGTGTTACTTATTGAACTTGCATGATAAATTCACAGATTCGGGTATTCTTCAATGTCCCTGGAAGTTCTGTTGCAGAAACTGATGCACCAGATTCTTTCTACAAACTTAGCAGTGAGGAGGTATCAAAAGAAGCAAGGATGAGGAGGGAAAGGCTAGAACAATCTCGGTTGCTAATTCCAAAGTCTTATAAGGAGAAACAGGCACTGGCTGCTCGACAGAAGTACAAACAAGCAGTCATCCGAATTCAGTTTCCTGATGGAGTAATTCTCCAGGGTGTATTCCTTCCAGCTGAGGCAACCGGTTCACTATATGAGGTATTTTTGCCCCCCTGCCCCCCAACTTGTTCCTCCTTACAAGTTTATCATCTCAAATATGATATCTGTACCTCTCAAAACCATAATGAGTTGATTCTTTTTGTGGTATTTAATTTGTGAATTGGCCCGATCAGTCCAAGTGTAATTAACCTCTGAATATGTGAGGCTGAGCCACCAGTCACCTTTGATTTCTGATCTGCTGTTTCTCTGGGTATAGTAGAAGTTGACATATTAGTGGTCAAAGCTGTACCTTGGTAACAATAAGAAGTTTATAGCATCATTTAATTAACAACAGGGTGAGAAGCCACTAGGTAAAATATCTTCAGTGATTTCGCTGATTTGATGTCATTTTGGATCACAGTATATCTCTTAACACCAAGCTGGGATGCAACTGGGCAGGGCTAGGCTGACCCGTTCTGAAGTAAAATTTAAGTAAGTGAAGTGGCCTAGTGGGCCGACCCCAGTGACATTCCTAACCTCAAAGGATAGTGTACAAGGAAATACCAGATTAGCAGTGCTATGGTTATCAAATCAGCTTCACTTCGGTAGAGGCTAGTGGCTATGAATTAGTTTTGTCTCATGCTATTACAGTGTAGGATAGCGCGCAAGGAAATACCAGATTAACAGTTTTATGGTTGTCAAATCAGCTTAACTTCGGTAGAGGCTATCGGATATGAATTAGTTTGTCTCATGATATTAAAGTGTAGGATAGCACAAGGACTGAAGGAAATATAGCAGTAACGGCGAGCCCGGCCCCCCCATCTGGCATCGGCGAGGGCTAAGACAGGGCGACCCCTTGTCACCTCAGCTCTTTGTCCTTGCCGTCGATGTACTTGGCAGGCTCTTCAAGCACGCCGTTCAGCTGGGCATCCTACAACGGCTCCACCCGAGAAAGGACATACCGCCCATATCCCTATACGCCGACGACGTCGTCCTCTTCTGTCACCCCATTGCCAGCGATTTAGACGCCGTCAAGGAAATCCTACACCTCTTTGGTCGCGCTTCCGGCCTCAACGTCAACTTCTCCAAGAGCTCTGCAAGCCTTCTTCGCTGCAACCAAGAGATGGCCGCGCCGCTGCTCACACAGCTTGGCTGCCCTGTAGTGGATCTTCCGATCACCTACCTTGGCATCCCTCTAACGCTACGAAGGCCCACTGCAGCACAGCTACAGCCCGTCATCGACAAAATCGCCGGGCGCCTACCAACCTGGAAAGCTGGTCTCATGAGCAAACCTGGTCGTCTGGCAATGGTGAAGTCTGTCCTATGCGCCATCCCCATCCACCAATTGCTTGCTTACGCCCCACCAAAGAAAGCCCTTAAGATGGTCGAGAAGATTAAACGCGGGTTTCTTTGGGCTGGTCGCGCCGCCGCTAACGGAGGACACTGCCATGTTAACTGGAAGCGTGTCTGTCGCCCCATCTCCCTCGGCGGCCTTGGCGTCCAGGACGTCGAGCGCGCTGGCCTCGCGCTCAGATTGCGCTGGCTATGGCTCTCCCGCACTGACGACAGTCGGGCTTGGAGTGGCCTCGACATGCAGGTCTCCGCTGATGAGCATGCGCTCTTCTTCGCCTCGACCACCATGCGCATTGGGAGCGGCCAAATAGCCCTTTTCTGGGAGGACAGGTGGATCCAGGGCAGGGCTATCAAAGAGCTCATGCCGCAATTGTACAATTGCATCCCAAAAAGGCGTCGCAAGGTCAGAACAGTCGCAGACGGTTTGTTTGGCAATGCATGGGCTCGAGACATACAGGGGCTGCTTGGAATCCATGAGATTGGACAGTACCTCATGCTATGGCGCATGATCCAAGACACCCAGCTCAATGACCAACCTGACCAGCTGATTTGGAAGTGGACGGCCTCCGGCATCTACACGGCCAACTCATGCTACCTCGCCACCTTCCACGGATCGATACCTTGCTGCTCCTGGAAACTGGTTTGGAAGACATGGGCGCCTCCCAAAGTCAAGTTCTTCCATTGGCTTGCAAACATGGACAGATGTTGGACAGCGGAGCGCCTGGCCCGGCATGGCCTTCCTCACCACCAACGCTGCCTCCTCTGCGACCAGGCGATGGAATCGATGCGCCACCTAATGCTGGAGTGCCCCTTCACCCGACAGGCGTGGCATGAGGTCCTGGCCTGGCTGCGGATGACGGCGAGACCACCTGACGGCGAGCCCAGCCTCACGGACTGGTGGCACCACGCCAAGCAGGACACACCTGCGCCCCTCCGCAAAGGACTTGCTTCCGCCACGCTCCTGATCCCATGGATGACTTGGAAACACAGAAACTCTTGCGTCTTTGATGGAGCCCAACCTTCCTTGCAACTCTTGCTGCAAAACATCAAGGATGAGCTTAGGTCTTGGGCTAGGGCAGGGGCCCTGGGCCTACGAGTAGTGCTGCCACCAACCTGGGATGTGCACTGATGTTCATGCTTTTGTACCTCACCCTGCCTCCTAGGAGGATGTAAATAACTATCTATCTTTTCAATGAAATGAAACGCAAAGGTCCTTTGCGTTTTCTCGAAAAAATGGTGTTATGGTTGTCAAATCAGCTTACTTTTGAATACTTTAGTGGGATATGAATTAAATGGTGTCACCCTGTGAACCCAGTGACAGAATCTATTCACGTCCAGTCTCTAGATTCTGAAATTGGTTTCATCCTACCTAGGATAAGATCCGGTAAAGCTAAGTGCATCTGCTGTCCCATATAGTATGAGTATGTTTTGTTTGAGCCCAAAAAGCCCCACCAAAGTTTTGGCATAACCAAAGCTAGGGCGTGACCAAAATTTTGGCAAGTTGTTCCTGTTTGGATTGTACCCATTTTATATCAGCCAAAATTTTGTCAAACTAGATCTATGTTTGGGTTTGTGACCAACTATGATTTTTTTCCCTGAAATGGGGGATACCCTGGCCTCTGCATCAATAGATGCACACAACCATTTATTAAAATAGAACGTATATAATTCAAAGTTTACATATCATGGATCAGCGAGGGTTGATACAAATATCAACCATCGAAACAAAAACCAAAGCCTAAACATCTTTTAGTCTACTAATAGGCTGCCAGGTAGCTCGGTAGAAAATATCCTGTGCAACCATCAGAAGGCGGTTGCACCCAGAAACCATGCATTCCCGCTGATACTCCGGGGAAAGGAAGCGCCATAGCTGAATCCAGTGTGCAGCCATATGGATAACCTGCAAAAAATTAGTAGAGTCCTTTCTGTTGAACACAATGTTGTTTCTACAATTCCATATCGACCAACATAGAGCTGAAACACCCATGTGAGTTTTAGCTTTAGTTTTCTTGTCGATACCATTCAGCCAATTTCCAAACATATTTGCGATATTGGTTGGTGGTGGAATATCAAAAGTAGTATATACAACTCTCCACACTAATCTAGCAAAAGGGCATGAGATAAAAAGAGTCTCCTCAGAGTCTGTCACATAAACAACATTTCTTACTCCCATTCCAATTCTTTAGCTAAATTATCTCGCATGAGTAAAAACTTTTTACTTAGGAACCACATGAATACTTTTATCTTTAGTGCGATTTTTAGCTTCCAGAGATTTTTTTTTCAAAAACCGTGCGTGACCATCCATTAAATCAGCATACATAGACTTGACGGTAAAAACACCTGAAGCCGTAAGTTTTCATGAAAAACTATCCGGTTCATTATTCAAAGATAACCTCATGAGGCACCTAGACAAGTGAACCCAGGATTTCCACTTATTATCTCTCAGTTGTATCGTAAAACCAATGTTTATAGGGACTGATGACAGAACATGTGCAACACATGTTTCCGTTGAGCAATGTTGTATAATGTAGGTTATTGTTGAGCCAATGGTGATAGTCCTAGCCAAGTATCTTCCCAAAATACATGTTTCCGATGTTCAGTAATTTATATAGCCATTTGCTAAGTAAACACCTGTTCTTAATGTCGAGCACCTCAATACCTGCCCGACCCCCCCTGATCCTTTGGTCTACAAATGATATTCCATTTAGTTAACTGATATTTGCGGTTGCTATCTTCACTTTGCCAAAAAAAAAGATCTGTAAAAGTCAAGATGCTTTCTTACCCCTTTGGGTATTATTTGTAAGAAAGATAACATAAACATCGGTAAACTAGTGGGAACATAATTGATGAGCACCAGACGGTCTCCGTATGATAGCATCTTGCTCACCCAGCAGCCAAGTTTCCCAGTGACCAACTATGAATATATTATCATACGGATATTATTTAACACACGGAATATAGCAAAATGATACTAATATATACTCCTAGAAGAAAATACTGATGTGGCTTCCTAGAAAAATACTGATGCAGCAAACAAGGAAAACATGATGGCTAAAAAAATGTCGCCTGATTGTTAGCGGCCGGAAGCATCTAATCAAGAGGACCTGCATGCACTTGCTAATCAGCTGTGGACCGATCGATTAATTACAAGAGAAACACAGCGAAGCTTACCCTGTGCATACACCACATGACAAAGAAAAGGACAAAGTACATGGGACCCACCAAGAAAGAGACGCGGGAAGTCACGATGCCAATATTTTGGCGCAGGTTTTGAGCGCCCTCAGTTCACCCGCGCGCTGGAAAGAATTACATTGGCGGGGTGAAGGCGCGCACGGGCAAGCCAACTTTTCGGCACCGATCCAAACAGCCACCAAATCTCGTGGGCTGACCTCTCATTGGATGTGATCCAAACAGACCCAATGTGTTGTGATTGCTGATATAAACCTGTGCAGAATTCGTGGACACCATGGGAATAAAACCTACTAGTAGTAGCACGCATTATCTAGCCTCCATGGTCATGTGATGTGAGTGACCATGTGGCAACGGTAGTTTTCGTGTTTGTGCATGTACCATGTATGTGTGTTGGTACAAGTGTTGGCATACATATGGTAAGAGTGACATTCTTTTATTACGTCCGCTCTTGAGTTCTTCGCAATTCTTAATGACAAAGAATTTCGATTGTTAGTACTATGGTGCTGAATTTCGATTTGAGGACAACTCTGGTCTCTGGATCCGGTTATGCTGGAGCTTCACGGCTGATAAGGGTTATGGGCCATAATGAAGTTACCGAATGCTAAATGTATGACCTCATTATAGTCCCTTAGACAGTATCAACTGGGTTTGCTTACATCCTATAAATGTCAAAGTACTTGTGGTTAATGCTTTTACATGTCATGAAGTTGTTCCCATGCCTAATCTTATGCTGGAACTTGTGCTACTCAACATTGTTTGTGTTTATAGTGGTATTCTTGTAGCATTACATATTTATATCAATCGCTGATGTTATATCATCTGAGTTAATCTGCTGCTTTCCCTGATGTAGTTCGTCGCGTCAGCCTTGAAGCAGCCAAGTTTGGAATTCGATCTTATCTGCCCAGGTTTTCCTAGGTCACGTGTCCTACCTCATTCTCCAAACGTAGGAGAGCGTGCACGCACCCTGCAAGACGAAGACCTAGTACCTTCTGCACTCCTCAAATTCAAGCCCAATGAGACCGATTCTGTTGTGTTCACCGGTTTGCTTGACAATCTTCTGGAAGCTAGTGAACCGTTTACAGCTGCATCATCTTGATTGTTGGACTGCTGACCTCCATTCCTCACTCAATCGTCTTAACATTGGACGTGACATTGTTGGAACTCAATAGGGATATGTGATTCTGGTACATGGTATGTTGATAGGCTGGTACGCAGGAGTATATTGTTTGGCAATTGTCATACGGTTATATGGTAAAAATCAAATATACATTAGTCCTACCGTCAAATAGATCTGCATGACGAGTGAGCTATGCCAATGTGTACACTACAACAACTTTTCTTGGTTTTTCGTTTGATCTAAGAGCAATTGTTAATTCAATATACCCGCTATGCCTCAGATGTGTAGTGCATTGGCCTGAAATTTCTTTTGCTGCTGAAGATCTGTTTTTTTTCCTGTCGAAGTTTTCAGTCTTATGTTGAAACTGAAATGTGTCATTCAGACTTCCTACGTCTGTTTCTTTGAGACTTTTTTTTGACACAACTGCCATAATTGCTGTCCTGCTGTAAGAAATACAGCTGTTCGTGCCAGAAGATCGATGCTTGTTCTGTTTCTCTTCCTGTCTTCGTTTGAGCGGGCTGCACAGTTTTTGCCCAGACTTGTTCCTTCTTTTCTTGAGTGGAACGGCGAGCTTTATTACTCAACTAACTGAGAGTTTACAAGAATTCCCATATTGTCTGGGGATTATTAAACCACACATATCTACCCAACTCTAAAGATGTTGCCACTCTAGCTAGCCATTAGGCATTAGCCTCTCGCCGTTCCTGCCAAAAGACCATCTGCTGGAATTCTTCTCTTGTTGCTGATATTTCCTTCATCACCATGCAATGGGCTCTAAATGAGAGCTTAGCCTGGATTACCTTGATTACATTAGCACAATCATATGAGATGTGGATGTATGGCTTGTGAAGATCGTTTGCAACATAGAGCCTCAACACATGCTAGGGGTTCCAACTTCCAATACTTCTTGGTTGGTGCTGCAGTCGAGGAGAGAGAAGTAGCGGATCCAGCCCAATTTGCTAGGGTGGGGCTGGCCTAAGTTGGGCTGGGCCTTTTAGCACTTTTTCTTCTTTACAATACAGGGCTTATGCTATAAAAAGCTGATAACGGGCTGGGCAAAATTTTAGGATTAAGCCTGCCCCACCCTTACACCCACCTGGCTCCGCACCGAGAGAAAGTGTCACCAAGTGTCGAGATCTGCATTGCATACCGTGCAAATGGGAGAGGTAGCCATGTGACGGTGAACCCTAACCTCGCCTCTGCATGCAAATATACGAAGCTTGGATGGCACCTTCACTTTCCACAACTTCTTCCACGTCTTCTCACCTTTGGCATTCGAGGTAGCATCCTCTGATTCAAAATTGCGCTCTCTACGACTCTTTGTAGCGATGATCATTCGATAAGCCGATCAAACGGAAAATCCCCCGGTCGTCTCGTGATGCCATGCCCATAAATCACGTCGTGGTCTATGTGGCTAATAGGGTTCTGCTTGATGGCTTCAACATCCATAGGCAACATATGTTACTGAATTGTATATTCAACATCCTTGTTGCAGAAATGATGAAATCTGAAACCCTAGTGTGTGGGTCTCATCATGCGACAATCGAAGGGCCTCATGCGAACATCCATCTGTATCCAATTTGTCAAGTGATCACCAATTCTATTCTCCAGTTCATACCCTCTTGAGCAAGTCTCTGACCCTCACAAAGTGATCGCCAAATCGCCCAGGCTCGTTCCTGGTAAGCTATGCTACCGACGGTCTCACACTTTTTTTTTTTAAAATGGAGGCAAAAGGTTTGCCTCATCTATTAATTAAGAAGAGAGTGCTCAGCTTTTAGGAGAAAACCGAGTGAAAATCTGCAACAACATGGCCAAGCCCACACCAAGAGCACACCTACAAGAGAACAACACCAAAAGAATGCAACCTTGAACCAACTAAAACCGATGACCCAAGAGCACACAGTCGCAAAGAAGACTCACTAAAGCACATGACAACCTAAAAAGAGTCCAGCAATTAATCAACTTCTGAAACTTAGTCTCTCCAAAATGTCTGGTAAAAAGCAAAATATTTTTTAGTGGAAGGCGATGTTCCGGTCGGTAGGGCGTATGTGGTGACTACGCCAATCTCAAGGCCCCGAGATCAGGTTCTTAGACTTTGTCTCTCGAAAATGTTCAAAGAGGTAAGACGGGCGTATGTATGTTTATACTTTATAGAGGTGATTGGTGAGTGTATGTATGTGTGATACCAGCTCTGATTAGGAAGGCCGACGATGTGCCCATTAACCCACGGGAGCTTAAGGCAGGTATAGTTTTCTGTCCCGATGACGAAAAAAAACTGGTAAGTGGAGCTAGTAGAATCATGGCTAATCAGTGAAGCCCAATCCTATGGCCTATGGGTGCTCACTTACTACAAAGAAAAGGCAAATCATTATGCATCACCGAATACAACAATCATGCAAGTGTGCGTACGTACGGACCTCCAATCCCCCATGGATCATGGCCGTACGCTGTATGAGCTCACACCGTCACGGGCATCAAATCAAAATCCAACAAGTTGGCAGATAGACAACTCAGGCCAGGATCACATCTCGATTAGTCGCTTTTGCAACCAACATTTTGTTTAAGCGAACACGCGCCGCAACCTGCGGTTTAAGTAATCCCCAAGTCGTAGCTGCTGCAACCGCAGACTTGCTTAGTTTACTGAATTCCTTATTGAAGCCCAGCCGCGGTTTCGCCTGCAACTGCAACTATTGGCCAATTCTTTACGTTTCCCAGCGATCGCTTTGGAAAATCGCTAGAACAAAAGGCATGCCTTCTACAGAGCGCGACGCCAAGCAGCTCCTCTGGATCTGGTAGTACGAGTTATGGTTACTAAATTATTTAATTATGGTTGCTAAATAAACGAAAATCTTTGACCGAATCATGCACGCCTTGAGTTAATCTATTGGGTTTCAGTCAGCTTGCTCTGCTGTTCTAAACCCTTCGTTCAGGCCAACCTGTTGGCTCTAGGGTATTACTATCAATTCCTCTTTATCTGCTACCCAATCACATGCAGCGTATATGAACGCCATGACGCGAGCTTTTGGAACGTGAGCAGCAGCAGTATCGAACTTGTTGTTTAATCGGGCACTGAACTGAACTTTCCTGAATAAACATCGGCATTATTAAGCGGGGCACACGCGCTTGGTGCAGATATTTTGCGTGGAGAGAAGATTTTGTGCCGCGCTTGATTATTCCGCGAGCGAGCGTAAAAAGGCATACGCAAATGTAGAGCTTTGCTTAGTGCACGAGGATCGGGGAGCCGAGGGCCAGCCCTTTTATTCTGAAGAAGACATGCCTTTTGTTCTAGCGATTTTATGCCGGAATTTTCAGTCCCGTCACCAAAACGACAACCGGCATAAAAGTTAGAGCATCTCTAGCAGCGTTCTTCAAAACGTTCTCTAAAGGAATTTGAGACGCGTCGGACGAAAAATCGTTCCCAGCCGCGTGTCCCAAAGGCACTTTTCGTCTGGCGTGGCTCAATACGGTGTCCGACGTCCTGAGCCCATCCCCGCTACACAGGGAATGCTCCGGGCACGCGGGACATAACGAAAAGCATGGTGAGGAAACACGGGCCCAACGCGTTAGCGGCTCAGAAGCCTAAAACCCAGTCGCCTACCTTTGGTCAAGCGACGTTAATGGCGTCCCAGCTTTACCAGGTGGCGCATCTCGTCGTGCATGGCCGCGTGACCATCCGCGCCGGCGTTTATTGCATCCAACGCCCCGCTGCCGCTTCGCCTGCCGCCGCTGTACATTAAGAGCGCCCCCTGCTTTCTTCCCCATACCAATCTCTCGCCGCTCCAACCTCTCACCGCACCAATCTCTCCTCCTCCCTCGCCAATGTCGTCCTCGTCATCCCGCAAGATTGCCACGGCGAACGGCTTCGGCCGCGGCAGCCTCACCGTGGCGGAGGCGTGGGCGCTGTACCGCATGGGATATCCCGTCCCGCCGTACATGCGCCTGCCAAGCAGCGGTGGGTGGAGGATGGCCGTCAACGGCGTAGGCGTCCCGCCGTCGCCGTCGCCGGGCACGGAGCGCTGGAGGGACGCGATCAGGACCCGGCGGTCTCGCCTCACTACCGAGGAGCGGGCTAATCCAACCTGGGCGGCCACCGGCAACAACACCTGGTGGGTCGCCTACTTCCAGGCGCAACACGACGTCGAGATGAACAACACCGCCGGCCTCGTCGGTCGGCGGAATAGTTGGAACAAGGACGGGCACCTCCTCTTCTGGGGCGTTCCGGGGCATTCCGGGGCGCACCCAGGAGCACGTCGTCGACGGCATCCAGAACGGCGCTCCGAGGTTGGAGACGCCGTCATCGCCGCCACCATCTCCCGCAACGCGCTAGCAACCGAGGAGGGCGTACTCGTCCTCCTCCAACTCTTCCTCATCAGGGCCGACACGATCGACGCCTTCCTCGTCTCACCGCGCCGCGCTCTACACCGTCCCCAAGCGCAAGGTCAAGGAGGAGCTGGACTTCGCGACGCCGCCCATCAATCCGAGGCGCGGCGGCGCCCTCCTCATCCCGAAGCCGGAGGTGAAGGAGGAGTAGGACGACGAGGCAACCGGGAAGGCCACGCTGCTGGCGGAGTACGAGTGGCAGCATCGTCTCATCGCCAGCAGCAATGACCTCGAGGACTTCCCTGGCTTGCGAGCGGCGTGCTTGGCGTCGCTTAACGACAATGATGCCTGGAGGGGCGACCTCGAGGCGGCGATCTCCATGTCCATCCACGACACCGGGAAGCCGCTCGTGGACCTCACCGACAACGACGAGGCTGGGCCAAGCAACGTGGTGAAGGACGAGCCCAACGAGCGCGTCAAGCAGAAGGTCATCACCGACGACATGTACAACTTCCACCAATAGTACGACGCCTCTGGCCGCCGCAAGTACTACTAGATTAGGGTTTATTTTAAATTTCATCGAATTTCATTCGAATTTATGTAATATATAGCAAGTTTGAATGAATCCGCTTAAGTTTTAAATATCTGAATTTTTGTTTGGGGACGCGACTGAGGAGCGACGTCCCTAAACGCGACACGAAGAAAACACGTTCCCCAAACACTCGACCCAACACTGTTTGGGGGACACTTTGTGGGACAGGGATGGAGATGCTCTTAGATCGGTTTTTTAGGAAATGTTGCAGCATGGCGCCGTGTTTAGGGACGGCCGTCCCCAGCATGTCCGCATGCCTTTTTTTTAAATCTATTTATGATCTTTCACAATTTTTAGGTCTTATAAACACACAACCAATTTAAACACATATAAATTTATTATACGATATTATTTGAAAATGGAAGTAAAACATATAACAAAGTAAATAATTTGAAATTTAACTTGATCAAGTCGTTCCTATATTTAATGACTCTCCCTTGACTATGGCGAAGCCACACTATATCTGTGTAGTCATATGACTACACAGTTTTTCACCTACATAGGCAGAAAGTTAAGCAAAAAAATACGAAAAAATCATATAAATACATGTATTTGACTATACAATTTTAAACTGACTACACAGGATAATGTTCTGGCTCCGCCACTTCTCTTTGAGCCTCCACAGATACTCTATGTGATCATTTTGTAATTGGTGATGAGTATTTATGTCCAAGAATTTTGTATGCATGACAAGAAAATCAGTAAATTACAAGGACAACTGGTGGTTAACATCCGCAAGAGAGGATCCTGATACTCATAGGGACAAATATGGCCATTCGCTCAGGTCTTTTGGCCGAGAAAATTGCATGAACCACCACATTTCAGGCAGAGACTTTAAAAAGGCACCACAATTTAATTCAATTGTTTTTTTTACAGAAAACCCACCACCCATCACTCTAATTATCAACAAAACTCTGATAAGTCTATTTAGATACTTTGACTGTGTTTCTAACTACACGGACACCGTACTGCAAGGCTTGACTGGAAAATTGTTTCTATGTATTTTTGCAAACAACACCTTCGTATATTCTATCTTCTACTAACGTGTCCACTTTCTGTTTTTTTTTCAATTCCTCTCATCAAAATAAATCTTTTATATTCATCTTTTTATCTTTTTTTCTCTCTCATTGGCGTTGACCCATCCCGACGATGGAGGATCGCGAGCCGCCGCCGGCAAGGTCAGGTAGGTGCCGCCGCGAGCGAGGATTTGGCAAAGGGAGCCGTGGGCCAGGTCCGATAGGTGCGGCCACGTGCGAGCTACAGTTGGGCCGGCTGGGGGTGCGCTCGAGACGGCGCGGCGACGTCTGGCAATGGCTCACGCGAGGTGTGGCTAGCGCCGCGAGCACGGGTAGGATGTAACATCATAGGATTAAAGGTTAGAAATAGAGAGGAAACAAATTATGTGTGTATTGCATTAATGCATAGGAAATCTGAGAAATTTTTGCGCTTTTAAATAAAATTTGGCAAAGTGATTGAAGTTTTGCTTGAGTTGATGGAATTGAAGTAGATCATCATGTTGATAGCTATAAACTTCAGTATAACCTTTGCTAAAACCTTATTTTGAATAAAGATGATTTGATCGAAGGATTAGATCAAACAGAACTAGAATTAAACCATAACATATTATTAAGGATCAAATATCACAATATGGTATTGCTTGTAACAACCCTTGAATACATATTCAAGTACAACCTAAATAAGAAGGAAGCCAATAACCATAGTATAAATTATCTTTTCTTTAACCAAATAAATATTTTTATCATGATCCTTATGGTATTTCTTTAACTTAATTCTTAAATTTATGATAAGAAAACTGACATTGTGGGGGTAGCATTATAAACTAGTAGTATCACATGATACTAGTGTATGATACTTTTCATTGTGACTAATCTTAGAGCCATAGGATATAACACAATCCGTTTATAAGTTGGAGAGGTTAATTACATCCTAAATTAACTAGAGCAATTATCTTGACCTTAAGTGTTGACTAATCAGGTGGAACTTAAGCCTATTTGATCTTAGAGACCTCGTGAGCACATCGTAAACCTAAAAAATAATCATATCTCCGTAAGAGAGTATAAATTAAGTGTTACACTCTAGTTGCTAGAGCAAGCACACTTGATCTTGGAGATAAAAGTACTAGTAAGTAAAGCTAGTAGAATCATGTCTAATCAGTAGAGCCCAGTCCTATGGGTGTCCATTATGCATCAGTGAATACGATATTATGCAAGTGTGCGTACGGACCTCCATGTACCATGGCTGCATGTGTACGCTGTATGAGCTCACGCGCATCAATCCACCAAGTTGGCAGATAGACAACTCGGCCAAGATCACATCTCGATTATTAGTCGCTTTGCAACCAATACCGTATTTGTTTAAAGTGAACACGCACAGCAACCCACTGTTTAAGTAATCACCAACTCGTAAAGCTGCCTAATCCACGAGCCCAGCCGCGGTTTCGCCTGCAACTGCAACTATTGGTCAATTCTTTACGTTTTCCGGTGGTCGCTTAACAGAGCGTAATGCCAAGCAGGTCCGGTAGATTTGGTATACTCCATCCATCAAGACAAGAAATGTTGATGATTTATTTAAATTCGAATGCATATATAAATTAAGAGTGTTCATATACATCTAAATTTAAATAAATTTATGTTATCCTTTTATAAACAGAGACGGTAAAAATTATTGTTGCTAAATAAAAGAAGATCGTTGAGGGAATCATACATGTATCTCGCTGTATTAGGTTCAGTCAACTTTGCTCTGCTGTTCTAAACCCTTCGTTCATGCCAACCTGTTGGCTCTTCTTTATCTACCAATCTGTTATCCAATCACATGCAACCTATATGAACGCCATGATGCGAGCTTTTGGAACGTGAGCAGCGGCAGTATCGAACTTGTTGTTTAATCAGGCACTGAGCTGAACTTTCCTGAATAAACATCGGCAGAATTAGCGGGGCACACGCCCTTGGTGCAGACATTTTTGCGTGGGGAGAAGATTTTGTGCCGCGCTTTATTATTGCACGAGTGAGCGTAAAAAGACATACACAAATGTATGATTTTGCTGGTAGTGCACGAGCATCGGGGACCGGGGCCTGCCCTTTTATTCGAAAGAAAACATGCCTTTTGTTATGGACGCGGCTAATTCCCGGTCGATCGGGAATTAGCTTAATTTCCGGTTAACCTGGTTTTATGTTTAATTCATGTGTAACTAGATCAAAGGATATGCAATTGCACATGCATGTGCAATTACATATCTATATATAATTTTGTATGCATGAATCACGATACAATTCTAACGGTCGTCGAGTTGATCAGGTTCTAACTTAGTTCTCGGCCAACCGGGAGTTAGCAATCCTGTTTTGTTATATAGCCCTTCAAAATTTCCAGTTGCTATCATCCAAAAGAACATTCAACGTAAGCGGGGGAATGTTGCAGTGTGGTGCCATGTTTACGGGACGCCTGTTCCCAACCAACATCGCCCAACGATGTCACAATATAGATATTCTTATTTATGTTTTTGTCATTTCTAGTTTTTGAACACACAACTAATTTAAATACACAAATAAATCTGTTGTAACAATATTGTTTCTAAATTGAAAATAAAACATAGAACAAATTACATATTTTAAAGTTCAACTTGATCAAGCTGCCCGCACATTTGATGAATCTCCTATTTACCCTTCACAGATGCTCTGCTGTTGGGGGTGAGTATTTGTGTTTCAGAATTTTGCATGCATGATGAGAAAATAGCAAAACCCACGGGAATTGTTGATCAACATCTGTAAGAGGACTGTGACACTCATAGGGATAAACATGGTCATTCGCTCGAGTCTTTCAGTCACTCTCGATGACCATATTATGCATGCTCACACAAGCATGCATCACCTCCCACATTTGATCTTGAGACTAGGTAGACCAGGGTACCGAACGATAAAAAATAAAGATTGGAGCACACCAAATGCCCGCTCAACATCCTTCCCGCAAGTCTCATGGCCCTCATCAAAGTGTGACTTGTTATGACCTAGAGGCTCGGAGATTGTCTTCACAAATGTCACACATTTAGATCACATCGGCTAGGTAGTACCCCTTGGTATATGCGTAACTATTGATATTATAGTTGCATGGTGGTCAACTAGTTTAACAAACACAGGAGAGCGTTAGAGTGTTGGAGATATGCCCAAGAGGTAATAATAAAATGGTTATTATATATCTTTATGTTTATGATAAATATTTGCATACCATGCTATAATTGTATTAACTGAAACATTGATACATGTGTGTTATGTAAACAACAAGGAGTCCCTAGTAAGCCTCTTGTATAACTAGCTTGTTGATTAATAGATGATCATAGTTTCATGATCATGAACATTGAATGTTATTAATAACAAGGTTATGTCATTAACGAATGATGTAATGGACATACACCCAAATAAGCGTAGCATATGATCATGTCATTAAGTTCTATTTGCTATAAGCTTTCGATACATAGTTACCTAGTTCTTTGACCATGAGATCATGTAAATCACTTATGCCGGAAGGGTACTTTGATTACATCAAACGCCACTGCGTAAATGGGTGATTATAAAGGTGGGATTAAGTATTCAGTGAGTTGAGGCATATGGATCATGAGTGGGATATTGTCCATCCCGATGACAGATAGATATACTCTGGGCCCTCTCGGTGGAATGTCGTCTAATTAGCTTGCAAGCATATGAATGGTTCATAAGAGATGACATACCACGGTACGAGTAAAGAGTACTTGTCGGAGACGAGGTTGAACAAGGTATAGAGATACCGATGATCAAACCTCGGACGAGTAACATATCGCGTGACAAAGGGAATCGGTATCGTATGTAAATGGTTCAATCGATCACTAAGTCATCGTTGAATATGTGGGAGCCATTATGGATCTCCAGATCCCGCTATTGGTTATTGGTCGGAGAGAAGTCTCAAACCATGTCTGCATAGTTCACGAACCGTAGGGTGACACACTTAAGGTTTGATGTCGTTTAAGTAGATATGGAATATGGAATGGAGTTCGAAGTTTTGTTCGGAGTCTCGGATGGGATCCAGGACATCACGAGGAGGTCCGGAATGGTCCGGAGAATAAGATTCATATATAGGAAGTCATTTTCTAAGTTTGAAAATGATCCGGTGCATTTATGGAAGGTTCTAGAAGGTTCTAGAAAAGTCCGGAAGAAATCACCATGGAAGACCTAGCATGGCCGGCCAATCAAAGGTTGGAGGAGTCCTAGGTGGACTCCACCAAAGGTGGCCGGCCACCCCCCCCCCCCCAAGGAAGAGGTGGGAGTCTCACCTTGAGTAGGAGTCCCACCTTGGGTAGGTTTCGTCCTTATGGCAAGTTTTGAGTTGGGGTCTTATTCGAAGATTTTGAGTCAAACTCTTGGGGGTTCCACCTATAAAATGAGGGGCAAGGGGAGGGGGCCGACCACACCAAAGCCTTGGCCGCACCCCATAGTGGCCGGCGCCCCCCTCTCCCCAAACCCTAGCCGCCCTCCTCCACCACCTCTCCCGCATACGCTTTGGCGAAGCCCTGCCGGAGATCTCCACCACCACCGCCAACACGCCGTCGTGCTGTCGGGATTCCGAGGAGGATCTACTACTTCCGCTGCCCACTGGAACGGGGAGAAGGACGTCTTCATCAACACCGAATGTGTGACCGAGTACGGAGGTGCTGCCTGACTGTGGCACCGTCAAGATCTTCTACGCGCTTTTGAAAGCGGCAAGTGATCATCTTCTGCAACAACGAGATCTAATCTCGTAGGCTTTGGAAATCTTCAAGGGTTAGTCTCGTGATTCCCTCGTTGCTACCATCTTCTAGATTGCATCTTGGCTTGGTTTTCGTTCTTGCGGTAGGATTTTTTTATTTTCTATGCTACGAATCCCATCAGTGGTATCAGAGCCGTGTCTATGCATAGATTGGTTGCACGAGTAGAACACAATTGTTTTGTGGGCGTTGATGCTTTGTTGTCTTTAGTTCGTGTACTTTGCATCTTGCGGCATGGTGGGATGAAGCGGCTCGGGCTAACTTTACATGACCGCGTTCATGAGATTTGCTCCACGCTCGACATGCAACTTGTATTGCATAAGTGGCTTTGCGGGTGTCTGTCTCTCCCACCATAGTGAAGATCCAATTTACTCTTTCTATTGACAACACTAGTATCACCGTTGTGGTTCATGTTCGTAGGTAGATTGGATCTTACTCGAAAACCCTAAACCACGTAAAATATGCAAACCAAATTAGAGACGTCTAACTTGTTTTTGCAGGGTTTGGTGATGTTAAACACACATAATGTGATGATGAATATGCATGAGATGATCATTATTGTATTGTGGCAACCGGCAGGAGCCTTATGGTTGTCTTTAAATTTCATGTTGAGTAGTATTTCAAAGTAGTTGTAATAGTTGCTACATGGGAGAACAATCATGAAGACGACGCCATTGACCTTGACGCTACGCCGACGATGATGGAGATCATGCCCGTTGATGATGGATATCATGTCCGTGCTTTTGAGATGAAGATCAAAGGCGCAAAGACAAAGGGGCCATATCATATCACATATGAATTGCATGTGATGTTAATCCTTTTATGCATCTTATATTGCTTAGATCGCGACGGTAGCATTATAAGATGATCCCTCTCACTAAATATCAAGATAATAAAGTGTTCATCCTTAGTATGCACTATTGCTAAGACTTGTCGTTTCGAAGCATCACGTGATGATCGGGTGTGATAGATTCTACATGTGCATACAACGGGTGCAAGCCAGTTTTGCACACACGGATACTAAGGTTGCCTTGACGAGCCTAGCATGTACAGACATGGTCTCGGAACACGGGATACCGAAAGGTAGAGCATGAGTCATATGATTGACATGATGAACACTTTGAGTGTTCGCCTTTGAAATTACATCTTGTCTCGTGATGATCGGACTTGGTGTAGGGGATTTGGTTCGTGTGATCACTAAAACAATGCGAGGGATATTGTTTTGAGTGGAAGTTCACCTAGTTTAATTTTGTAGAATTAAAATTTGAACTCAATTTGTCATAAACTTAGTCTAAACTCTTTGCAAATATATGTTGTAGATCATGGCGTCCCCATCAATCAATTTTAACAAGTTCCTAGAGAAAGAAAAGCTTAAAAGCAATGGTAGCAACTTCACCGACTGGTTCCGTCATGTGAGGATTTTCCTCAATGGCAGAAATCTGCAATATGTTCTTGATGCACCGCTAGGTCCCCCACCACCACCTGAAGTATCCAAGAACGAAAAGAATGTTTACGAGACTCGGGTGACTCGATACTCTCAAGTTCAGTGTGCCATCCTGTGCAGCCTAGAGGCGGAGCTCCAAAAACGTTTTGAGCACCACGACCCTTATGAGCTGGTCAATGAGCTGAAAACGATATTTCAAACTCATGCGGCCGTGGAAAGCTATGAGGCCTCGAAACACTTCTTTGGCTATATGATGGAAGAGGGCAGCTCCGTTAGTGAGCACGTGCTCGCTATGTCCGGGCACGCGAAGAAGCTCAGTGACTTGGGGATACTGATTCCTAACCAGCTGGGTATTCATCGTGTTCTGCAATCACTGCCACCAAGTTACAAGAACTTCGTGATGAACTACAACATGCAGAACATGAACAAGGAGTTACTTGAACTCTTCTCCATGCTGAAAGCTGCTGAGATTGAGATACAAAAAGAGCACCAAGTGTTGATGGTCAACAAGACCACCAGTTTCAAGAAGCAAGGCAAACCTAAGAAGGGCAACTTCAAGAAGGGCGGCAAGAAAGATGCCGCGCCTCCTGAGAAGCCTAAGGCTGGCCCTAAACCTGATACTGAGTGCTATTACTGCAATGGGAAGGGGCACTGGAAGCGTAATTGCCCCAAATACTTGGCTGATCTGAAGAGCGGCCTTGTCAAGAAGAAGAAAGGTATATCTGATGTACATGTTATAGATGTCTATCTTACTGGTTCTCGTACTAGTGCCTGGGTATTTGATACTGGTTCGGTTGCTCACATTTGCTCACCTAGCATGGCCGACAAACCAAAGGTTGGAGGAGTCCCAGGTGGACTCCACCAAAGGTGACCGGCCACCCCCCCCCCCCAAGGAAGGGGTGGGAGTCCCACCGGGTAGGTTTCGTCCTTATGGCAAGTTTTGAGTTGGGGTCTTATTCGAAGATTTTGAGTCAAACTCTTGGGGTTCCACCTATAAAATGAAGGGCAAGGGGAGGGGGCCGGCCACACCAAAGCCTTGGCCGCACCCCATAGTGGCCGGCGCCCCCCTCTCCCCAAACCCTAGCCGCCCTCCTCCACCACCTCTCCCGCATACGCTTTGGCGAAGCCCTGCCGGAGATCTCCACCACCACCGCCACCACACCGTCATCCTGTCGGGATTCCGAGGAGGATCTACTACTTCCGCTGCCCGCTGGAACGGGGAGAAGGACGTCTTCATCAACACCGAACGTGTGACCGAGTACGAAGGTGCTTGATACGTCTCCAACGTATCGATAATTTCTTGTGTTCCATGCCACATTATTGATGTTATCTACATGTTATATGCACACTTTATGTCATATTCGTGCATTTTCAGGAACTAACCTATTAACAAGATGCCGAAGTGCCAGTTCCTATTTTCTGCTGTTTTTGGTTTCAGAAATCCTAGTAACGAAATATTCTCGGAATCGGACGAAATCAAGACCCGGGTTCCTATTTTCACCGGAAGCATCCGGAACACCCGGAAGCCCTCCTGCGCCGCCTCTCCGCCTATATAAAGCCCCCGACCTAAAAACCTCGGGCGTTCAACGAAAACCACGTAAACCTTCCGGAGCCGCCGCCATCGCGAAGCCAAGATCCGGGGGACAGGAGTCTCTGTTCCGGCACCCTGCCGGAGCGGGGAAGTGCCCCCGGAAGGCTTCTCCATCGACACCGCTGCCATCTCCACCGCCATCTTCATCACCGCTGCTGCTCCCATGAGGAGGGAGTAGTTCTCCATCGAGGCTCGGGGCTGTACCGGTAGCTATGTGGTTCATCTCTCTCCTATGTGCTTCAATACAATAATCTCATGAGCTGCCTTACATGATTGAGATTCATATGATGATGCTTGTAATCTAGATGTCATTATGCTAGTCAAGTGAGTTTTACTTATGTGATCTCCGGAGACTCCTTGTCCCACGTGTGTAAAGGTGACAGAGTGTGTGCACCGTGTGGGTCTCTTAGGCTATATTTCACGGAATACTTATTCACTGTTGAATGGCATAGTGAGGTGCTTATTTATATCTCTTTATGATTGCAATATGTTTTGTATCACAATTTATCCATGTGCTACTCTAGTGATGTGTTATTAAAGTAGTTTTATTCCTCCTGCACGTGTGCAAAGGTGACAGTGTGTGCACCGTGTTAGTACTTGGTTTATGATATGATTATGATCTCTTGTAGATTATGAAGTTAACTATTGCTATGATAATATTGATGTGATCTATTCCTCCTACATATGCATGAAGGTGACAGTGTGCATGCTATGCTAGTACTTGGTTTAGTCTTTCGATCTATCTTACACTAAAGGTTACTAAAATATGAGCATTATTGTGGAGCTTGTTAACTCCGGCATTGAGGGTTCGTGTAATCCTACGCAATGTGTTCATCATCCAACAAAAGTGTAGAGTATGCATTTATCTGTTCTGTTATGTGATCAATGTTGAGAGTGTCCACTAGTGAAAGTCTATTCCCTAGGCCTTGTTCCTAAATACTGCTATTGCTGCTTGTTTACTGTTTTACTGCGTTACTACTGCTGCATTACTACTGCTTGTTTACTGTCCCGGGCAAAGCACTTTTCCGGTGCCGTTGCTACTTGCTCATACATATTTATACCACCTGTATTTCACTATCTCTTCGCCGAACTAGTGCACCTATTTGGTGTGTTGGGGACACAAGAGACTTCTTGCTTTGTGGTTGCGGGGTTGCATGAGAGGGATATCTTTGACCTCTTCCTCCCTGAGTTCGATAAACCTTGGGTGATCCACTTAAGGGAAAACTTGCTGCTGTTCTACAAACCTCTGCTCTTGGAGGCCCAACACTGTCTACAAGAATAGAAGCTCCCGTAGACATCAACAGTACTTTTCTGGCGCCGTTGCCGGGGAGGAAAGGTAAACGGCACACACACACCGGACCCCGGCAACTAAGCAAATTTCTGGCGCCGTTGCCGGGGAGGAAAGGTAAAAAGGCTCTCATACTACGGTCTCAGGTAAAGTATTTTTCTGTTGCCGTCGTGTGTGTGCTCGAGGCTATTTCCTTTAGATCCTGCAATTGCATCTTGTTGTTTCTTGTTTACACTAGTTTGGCATAATGTACAAGAGTGAGCTTCTTATTCTATTTCCTGATTTAAAACATGGATTGTTTGATGCGAAAATTAAAAAACCTATGAAATCTTATTTGCATGCTGGTCGTAATATTAGTATGAACGCTTTGAACACCATTGTTGATAATGATATAGAAAGTTCTAAGCTTGGGGAAGCTGGTTTTCATGATATTTTTAGTCCCCCAAGCATTGAGGAGAAAATTTTCTTTGATGATACTTTGCCTCCTATTTGTGATGATAATGATAGTAGTCTTTTGGTACCACCTGTTATGGAGGATAAATTTGATTATGATTACAATATGCCTCCTACACTTGATGAGAATAATAATGATAGCTACTTTGTTGAATTTGCTCCCACTACAACTAATAAATTTGATTATGCTTATGTGGAGAGTAATAATTTTATGCATGAGACTCATGATAAGAATGCTTTATGTGATAGTTATATTGTTGAGTTTGCTCATGTTGCTACTGAAAGTTATTATGAGAGAGGAAAATATGGTTGTAGAAATTTTCATGTTACTAAAATGCCTCTCTATGTGCTGAAATTTTTGAAGCTACACTTGTTTTATCTTCCTATGCTTGTTACTTTGCTCTTCATGAACTTGTTTATTTACAAGATTCCTATGCATAGGAAGCATGTTAGACTTAAATGTGTTTTGAATTTGCCTCTTGATGCTCTCTTTTGCTTCACATACTATCTCTTGCGAGTGCATCATTAAAACTGCTGAGCCCATCTTAATGGCTATAAAGAAAAGAACTTCTTGGGAGATAACCCATGTGTTATTTTGCTACAGTACTTTGTTTTATATTTGTGTCTTGGAAGTTGTTTACTACTGTAGCAACCTCTCCTTATCTTAGTTTTGTGTTTTGTTGTGCCAAGTAAAGTCTTTGATAGTAAAGTAAGTACTAGATTTGGATTACTGCGCGAGAAACAGATTTCTTTGCTGTCACGAATCTGGGTCTAATTCTCTGTAGGTAACTCAGAAAATTATGCCAATTTACGTGAGTGATCCTCAGATATGTACGCAACTTTCATTCAATTTGAGCATTTTCATTTGAGCAAGTCTGGTGGCCTAATAAAATCCATCTTTACGGACTGTTCTGTTTTGACAGATTCTGCCTTTTATTTCGCATTGCCTCTTTTGCTATGTTGGATGAATTTCTTTGATCCATTAATGTCCAGTAGCTTTATGCAATGTCCAGAAGTGTTAAGAATGATTGTGTCACCTCTGAACATGTTAATTTTTATTGTCCACTAACCCTCTAATGAGTTGTTTCGAGTTTGGTGTGGAGGAAGTTTTCAAGGGTCAAGAGAGGAGGATGATATACTACGATCAAGAAGAGTGAAAAGTCTAAGCTTGGGGATGCCCCGGTGGTTCATCCCTGCATATATCAAGAAGACTCAAGCGTCTAAGCTTGGGGATGCCCAAGGCATCCCCTTCTTCATCGATAAATTATCGGGTTCCTTCTCTTGAAACTATATTTTTATTCGGTCACATCTTATGTGCTTTACTTGGAGCGTCTGTGTGCTTTTGTTTTTGTTTTTGTTTGAATAAATTGGATTACATCATGCTTGTGTGGGAGAGAGACACGCTCCGCTGGTTCATATGAACACATGTGTTCTTAGCTCATAATATTCATGGCGAAGTTTCCTCTTCGTTAAATTGTTATATGGTTGGAATTGGAAAATGATACATGTAGTAATTGCTATAATGTCTTGGGTAATGTGATACTTGGCAATTGTTGTGCTCATGTTTAAGCTCTTGCATCATATGCTTTGCACCCATTAATGAAGAAATACATAGAGCATGCTAAAATTTGGTTTGCATATTTGGTTTCTCTAAGGTCTAGATAATTTCTAGTATTGAGTTTGAACAACAAGGAAGACGGTGTAGAGTCTTATAATGTTTTTAATATGTCTTTTATGTGAGTTTTGCTGCACCAGTTCATCCTTGTGTTTGTTTCAAATAAGCCTTGCTAGCCTAAACCTTGTATCGAGAGGGAATACTTCTCATGCATCCAAAATCCTTGAGCCAACCACTATGCCATTTGTGTCCACCATACCTACCTACTACATGGTATTTATCCGCCATTCCAAAGTAAATTGCTTGAGTGCTACCTTTAAAATTCCATCATTCACTTTTGCAATATATAGCTCATGGGACAAATAGCTTAAAAACTATTGTGGTATTGAATATGTACTTATGCACTTTATCTCTTATTAAGTTGCTTGTTGAGCGATAACCATGTTTCTGGGGACGCCATCAACTCATTGTTGAATTTCATGTGAGTTGCTATGCATGTTCGTCTTGTCTGAAGTAAGGGCGATCTACACTGAGTTGAATGGTTTGAGCATGCATATTGTGAGAGAAGAACATTGGGCCGCTAACTAAAGCCATGATTCATGGTGGAAGTTTCAGTTTTGGACAAATATCCTCAAGTCTCTAATGAGAAAAGAATTAATTGTTGTCAAATGCTTAAGCATTAAAAGAGGAGTCCATTATCTGTTGTCTATGTTGTCCCGGTATGGATGTCTAAGTTGAGAATAATCAAAAGCGAGAAATCCAAATGCGAGCTTTCTCCTTAGACCTTTGTACAGGCGGCATAGAGGTACCCCTTTGTGAAACTTGGTTAAAGCATATGTATTGCGGTGATAATCCGGGTAGTCCAAGCTAATTAGGACAAGGTGCGGGCACTATTGGTACACTATGCATGAGGCTTGCAACTTATAAGATATAATTTACATGATGCATATGCTTTATTACTACCGTTGACAAAATTGTTTCATGTTTTCAAAATCAAAGCTCTAGCACAAATATAGCAATCGATGCTTTTCCTCTATGGAGGACCATTCTTTTACTTTCATTGTTGAGTCAGTTCACCTATTTCTCTCCATCTCAAGAAGCAAACACTTGTGTGAACTGTGCATTGATTCTTACATATTTGCATATTGCATTTGTTATATTGCTTTGCATTGACAATTATCCATGAGATATACATGTTATAAGTTGAAAGCAACCGCTGAAACTTCATCTTCCTTTGTGTTGCTTCAATACCTTTACTTTGAATTATTACTTTATGAGTTAACTCTTATGCAAGACTTATTGATGCTTGTCTTGAAGTGCTATTTATGAAAAGTCTTTGCTTTATGATTCAGTTGTTTACCCATGTCATATACATTGTTTTGATCGCTGCATTCACTACATATGCTTTACAAATAGTATGATCAAGTTTATGATGGCATGTCACTCCAGAAATTATCTTTGTTATCGTTTTACCTGCTCGGGACGAGCGGAACTAAGCTTGGGGATGCTGATACGTCTCCAACGTATCGATAATTTCTTGTGTTCCATGCCACATTATTGATGTTATCTACATGTTATATGCACACTTTATGTCATATTCGTGCATTTTACGGAACTAACCTATTAACAAGATGCCGAAGTGCCGGTTCTCGTTTTCTAGCTGTTTTTGGTTTCGAAATCCTAGTAACGAAATATTCTCGGAATCGGACGAAATCAAGACCCGGGTTCCTATTTTCACCGGAAGCATCCAGAACACCCGAGAAGCCCTCCTGCCGCCGCCTCTCCGCCTATATAAAGCCCCCGACCTAAAAACCTCGGGCGTTCGACGAAAACCACGAGAAACCTTCCCGAGCCGCCGCCATCGCGAAGCCAAGATGCGGGGACGGGAGTCTCCGTTCCGGCACCCTGCCGGAGCGGGGAAGTGCCCCGGAAGGCTTCTCCATCGACACCGCTGCCATCTCCACCGCCATCTTCATCACCGCTGCTGCTCCCATGAGGAGGGAGTAGTTCTCCATCGAGGCTCGGGGCTGTACCGGTAGCTATGTGGTTCATCTCTCTCCTATGTGCTTCAATACAATAATCTCATGAGCTGCCTTACATGATTGAGATTCATATGATGATGCTTGTAATCTAGATGTCATTATGCTAGTCAAGTGAGTTTTACTTATGTGATCTCCGGAGACTCCTTGTCCCACGTGTGTAAAGGTGACGAGTGTGTGCACCGTGTGGGTCTCTTAGGCTATATTTCACGGAATACTTATTCACTGTTGAATGGCATAGTGAGGTGCTTATTTATATCTCTTTATGATTGCAATATGTTTTGTATCACAATTTATCTATGTGCTACTCTAGTGATGTGTTATTAAAGTAGTTTTATTCCTCCCGCACGTGTGCAAAGGTGACAGATGTGTGCACCGTGTTAGTACTTGGTTTATGCTATGATTATGATCTCTTGTAGATTATGAAGTTAACTATTGCTATGATAATATTGATGTGATCTATTCCTCCTACATATGCATGAAGGTGACGAGTGTGCATGCTATGCTAGTACTTGGTTTAGTCTTTCGATCTATCTTACACTAAAGGTTACTAAAATATGAGCATTATTGTGGAGCTTGTTAACTCCGGCATTGAGGGTTCGTGTAATCCTACGCAATGTGTTCATCATCCAACAAAAGTGTAGAGTATGCATTTATACTATTCGTTATGTGATCAATGTTGAGAGTGTCCACTAGTGAAAGTCTATTCCCTAGGCCTTGTTCCTAAATACTGCTATTGCTGCTTGTTTCTTGTTTCTTTGCGTTACTACTGCTGCATTACTACTGCTTGTTTACTGTCCTGGGCAAAGCACTTTTCTGGTGCCGTTGCTACTGCTCATACATATTTATACCACCTGTATTTCACTATCTCTTCGCCGAACTAGTGCACCTATTTGGTGTGTTGGGGACACAAGAGACTTCTTGCTTTGTGGTTGCAGGGTTGCATGAGAGGGATATCTTTGACCTCTTCCTCACTGAGTTCGATAAACCTTGGGTGATCCACTTAAGGGAAAACTTGCTGCTGTTCTACAAACCTCTACTCTTGGAGGCCCAACACTTGTCTACAAGAATAGAAGCTCCCGTAGACATCAACGAGTACTTTTCACGGCGCCGTTGCCGGAGGAAAGGTAAACGGCACACACACACCGGACCCCGGCAACTAAGCAAATTTCTGGCGCCGTTGCCGGGAGGAAAGGTAAAAAGGCTCTCATACTACGGTCTCAGGTAAAGTATTTTTCTGTTGCCGTCGTGTGTGTGCTCGAGGCTATTTCCTTTAGATCCTGCAATTGCATCTTGTTGTTTCTTGTTTACACTAGTTTGGCATAATGTACAAGAGTGAGCTTCTTATTCTATTTCCTGATTTAAAACATGGATTGTTTGATGCGAAAATTAAAAAACCTATGAAATCTTATTTGCATGCTGGTAGTAATATTAGTATGAACGCTTTGAACACCATTGTTGATAATGATATAGAAAGTTCTAAGCTTGGGAAGAGCTGGTTTTCATGATATTTTTAGTCCCCCAAGCATTGAGGAGAAAATTTTCTTTGATGATACTTTGCCTCCTATTTGTGATGATAATGATAGTAGTCTTTTGGTACCACCTGTTATGGAGGATAAATTTGATTATGATTACAATATGCCTCCTACACTTGATGAGAATAATAATGATAGCTACTTTGTTGAATTTGCTCCCACTACAACTAATAAATTTGATTATGCTTATGTGGAGAGTAATAATTTTATGCATGAGACTCATGATAAGAATGCTTTATGTGATAGT
>NC_061512.1:192255768-192274838 GCF_022539505.1 Lolium rigidum | reverse complement strand
CGGCGGGATGAGTTAGAAACCGTCCCGGACTCGTAACTTGTACAAAACGAAACCCTCGGCTCCACCTCTTATATAAAGGGGGGTCGAGGGACGAAGAGATCATCGAATCATTGTCTGCAAACCCTAGTTTTCATATTCGTCGAGTACTTTTCGGCTGAAACCTTCGAGATCTACTTTCCCTCTACTTCTAACTAAACCCTAGCCTACAATCCATAGGCATTGACAAGTTAATCCCTTGTCACTATGCACAACCCTATTCTTTCACTTACACCCGCACTATTTGCATCAGTCTATCTCATAGATTTATTAAATATCAATGATGAGTTCTGTTGCTATTCATATGCAGGATGAAACTTCTGTGCCTCTACTCAAATGGATAAAAAATGATCCTGATGAGGCCTGTTGTGAAGACGATGGTGCCGCCACCATCTTCTGAAAACCTCCTCAAGCACAAGGCCACGGGCCACCTGGGTGGTACCCTTTTCAGTAAGCAGGTATATTTTCTTAATCCTCATACATGATTTGATTTTTGTCTGTTTATTGCCGGCTTTGTCTAATGCTTACCAATAGTTCAGAAACACACACACACCTATTCTTACACTTACATCCAGCACTATATGCATCAGTGTCTCATAGATTCATTTTATATATCACTCGCTGATGTCTGTTGCTCTTCAATTTTTATATGCGGACCGAAACCGCTAACCCTTCATTGGTCAAAAGGATTGCAACCGCTGCCGATGAGGCATCCGCAGAGGCTGCCACCAAGTTACCTGTCAGCCCCACCTTCCGGATGCTTATATAAGCTCAAGTCCAAGGACCAGCCGGGCCGTAACCATCCAAGGGTTCGGGTATATTTTCTTAAGCCACATATACATGCCATGATTTATGTCTGATATTATCACCGGCTCTGTCTAATGCTTTTTGGAATTCGGAAACACCAAATTAGCATGCTTATATTCATCATACACTAATTTTTCACTGTTCAGCTTGTAACATAGTGTTATGCACTCGCTTGTCAACATTTGCATTGCTCTGAACTATGCACTTTACACAACCTAATTCTTCCACTTACATTCAGCGCTACGCCCCCAGTAGTACCTCCCATGTTTCCTTCACCATCCCGATGCCGAGCTTGCGGGAATATGGCGGGCCCATGTACATACCCCGCATATAACACCTCCTATGGCTCTATCTACCTTTCTAGTAGCTCCTTCACCGAGTTACAGGTATGTATTCTCAGTGGTTTAGCATGAATTGGCATATAGTAAAGTCTTGTTTTTAGTCTTCCTGCTTCTTACATTTGTATCAATTTTCACATGCAGACCGTACCTTGTGAACTTCGTCCTATGATTAACCAGATGTGTCCGCATGAAGGGTCTTTCACTATGCATGGCAATGGCAAATTGATGAACACCTACACGGTCTATGAGGTGTATGTCTACAAGACGCAGGCCATCACATATTTGTATGGACATGATTGGAGAAAGTTTGCTTTTGACTACGGTCCGAAGAAGGGCGACGAGCCGAGGATCGAAACTCAAACGGGCGGATATACGTAATCGCTACGTAGTTGGAGACACTTCCAAATATATAATATGTAACTTTTTTCTACTCATATCTTTTGATAACTCGTTCCGAGCAGTTGTTCTAAACCATTCCCTCTCGTTCTAGCTTGCCGGGTTTAACATGATCAAAGCTGCAGATCCCCCGATGGAACATGAGCGGATGTCACAAAGGGCAACCACACCAAGCACCGGCACCGGCTTCCCACTCTCCCCGCATCAGCACCGGCTCCCGTACTCAGCTCCGTTCATCGCATCTACCCAGCAGTCCCCTACATCAGCATTGGTTCCCGTAGAGGCCCCATATACTACACCCGCCCAGCAGGCTCCCGCATCGAAGACCGGTTCCTCTAGCCGCACCGCTTACCGCACCTGCCCAACAGTCTCCTCGCATCGGCACCGGTTCCTCTAGAGGCACCGTTCATCGCACCTGCCCGGCAGCCTCCTCGCATCGGCACTCAGCTCGTGTACCAGCCCGAGCTCCCGCACCCGCCCCGCCCGCATCACCGAGGTCTCAGCTCATTGCCGTGGCCACCCGTGTGGTGACCAGGACGCATCCGAAGGCTATGTTCGTGAGTATATGACAAAGCATAACTCGCTCTTATCTTGATGTCTTCTCTGCTCAAAGTCTCACATGGTTCAGGTGCATTGGTGCCATTGACTAATTTTTGGTGGTATCTCTTGCTTTGAATCGAAATTGCCTAAAAGTATCGCCAAGGATCTCAATGCCGGCCGAAGGGGCAAGATTTCCCTCGTCATGGAGAGTGAAGGTCTCACCGTGGAGGGACGGTACTCCGTCGGTCCCACGGATGGCCGCTTGGCCGTTACTTCCGTGTGGAAAAAGTTCATTGACGGTGCCAAACTTCGCATTGGATCAAAGTTGAAGGTCAAGATCTTTCGATGCCGCCGTGACATGCCGGTCATAAAGTTCGCGGTTGTCTAGTTCTCGTTGCCCCATGAGCCCTTAGCAAATGCATTTGTAGTTATACTTATATAAGGTTATCTTATCTCGAACTCGCTAATTAATTGTATGGGTGGTAAAACTCGGCAAGCTTTTGCTCTTAGCAAGTATGTATGTATGATCAGCTATTATGATAACTAATGTTTGTGTTCATCTTAATTTGCATTTCCGTTTTAGAAAAAAACTTAATTTCTATTTTGGCTGACTCGTTAGAGAACTATCGCATTGAACCCACAACATGATTCAAATAGATTCATTACACCGAGCCACATGTCTTGACCTTGCTATACACTACTTCCATTAATCAAGGCAAGAAGGCTTACCCGAGTCGCCCGAACCATGGCAGATTCGAATCCACCTTATCTATCTAGAAATACAACCTTTGCGTAAAGAGGATTTGCGTATGGGGAGGCTGACATTGGGGACCCATGAGCCAGCAACGTCGTCAACGTTTTAAAGGTGGCAGGAGATCGAAAGAAAAATAAGCCAAAAATCAGTTGGTAAACAAATTCAAGAAAAGAAACATTTACCTTTCGAGAGGATGACATGCGGGACCCATGAGGCAGCAAGCATCCTCAACTATTTCAAGGCGGCAGGGATCAAAAGAAAAAAGGAAATAGCCAGAAATTAATTAGGGTCAAAAATAAATCCATCAAAGGAAACTTTTATTGTTCATAGAGGATGACATGTGGGACCGACTTGCCACCTGCGTCGTCATCGTTTCAAAGGGGCAGGGATCAAAAGAAAAAGGCAAATAGCCGAAATTAGGGGAAAAAATAAATCCAACAAAGGAAACTTTTATTGTTCATAGAGGATGACATGCGGGACCCATGAGCCAGCAGCCTTCCTCAACGTTTCAAAGTCGGCATGAGATTGAAAGAAAAAGGCAAGTGACATAATATCGGAGCCAAAAATAATCCAAGAAAGAAACTTTATTGTACATAGAGGATGACATGCGGGTCCCATTTTATAGCAGCGGTCTCAACGCTTCCAAGGCGGCACAGGACCGAAAGAAAAATGAAGTAGCCAGAAATCGTGGTGTGAAAAAAATCCAAGAAAAGAAAGATTTCAATTGGGCTGTATCTGGACATCTGGGCCTTCGAACTATCCTGATGGGCCTTTTGACTCGTACAATTTCAGCCAACTCCAAAACAGGAAAGGTCGAATTTTTCTAAAAAAACAGGAAAGTCCTATGCTTCGCAAAAACAAAAAACAAGGAGATTCAACATATAAGTTTGTTTATGTAGATATAAAGATTTAATTTATCCGTTTGCAATAGCTCAGAGCGAAATACAACGTTTATTGCAGTATGGGGAGGCTGACATTGGGGACCCATGAGCCAGCAGCGTCGTCAACGTTTCAAAGGCGGCAGGGATCGAAAATAAAAAAAAGCCAAAAATCAGTTGGTAAAAAAATACAAGAAAAGAAAACATTTATCGTTCTGAGAGGATGACATGCGGGACCCATGAGGCAGCAGAGATCCTCAACGTTTCAAAGTCGGCATGAGATCGAAAGAAAAAGCCAAGTGACATAATATCAAGAGCCAAAAATAATCCAAGAAAAGAAACTTTATTGTACATAGAGGATGACATGCGGGTCCCATTTTGTAGCAGCGGTCTCAACGTTTCCAAGGCGGCACAGACCAAAAGAAAAATGAGGCAGCAAGCATTCTCAACAATTCCAAGGCGGCAGGGGATCAAAAGAAAAAAAAAGGAAATAGCCGTAAATTAATTAGGGGTCAAAAATAAATCCACCGAAGGAAACTTTTATTGTTCATAGAGGATGACATGTGGGACCGACCCGCCAACAGCGTCCTCATCGTTTCAAAGGGGGCATGGGATCAAAAGAAAAAGGCAAATAGCCGGAAATTAGGGGTCAAAAATAACTCCAAGAAAGGAAACTTTTATTGTTCGTAGAGGATGACATGCGGGACCCATGAGCCAGCAGCTTACTCAACGTTTCAAAGGTGGCATGAGATCGAAAGAAAAAGGCAAGTGACCAAATATCAGGAGCCAAAAATAATCCAAGATTTATTGTACATAGAGGATGACATGTGGGTCCCATTTTGCAGCAGCGGTCTCAATGTTTGTAATGCGGCTTGAGATCAAAAGAAAAAGAAAGTAGCTAGTAATTAGGGGGTGAAAAAATCCAAGAAAAGAAAGTTGATGGACATAGAGGATGACATGCGGGTCCCTTGAGCCAACAGCTTACTCAACGTTTCAAAGGGGGCAGGGGATCAAAAGAAAAAGGCAAGCCAAAAATCAGAGGGTGAAAAAAATCCAACAAAGGAAACTTTTATAGCACATAGAGGATGACATGCGGGTCCCATGAGCCAACAGGTCTCTCAACGTTTCAAACGTGGCATGAGATCGAAAGAAAAAGGCAAGTGAAAAAATATCAGGAGCCAAAAATAATTCAAGAAAAGAAAGTTTTATAGTACATAGAGGATGACATGCGGGTCCCATTTAGCAGCAGCGGTATCACCGTTTGAGAGGCGGCAGGGGATCGAAAGAAAAAGGCAAGTGAAAAAATATGAGCAGCCAAAAATAATTCAAGAAAAGAAAGTTTTATAGTACATAGAGGATGACATGCGGGTCCCAGTTAGCAGCAGCGGTATCACCGTTTGAGAGGCGGCAGGGATCGAAAGAAAAAGGCAAGTGACCAAATTTGAGGTGCCAAAAAAAACTCCAAGAAAAGAAAGTTTTATAGTACATAGAGGATGACATGCGGGTCCCATTTAGCAGCAGCGGTATCACCGTTTGAGAGGCGACGGGGATCGAAAGAAAAAGGCAAGTGACCAAATATGAGGTGCCAAAAATAATTCAAGAAAAGAAAGTTTTATAGTGCATAGAGGATGACATGCGGGTCCCATTTAGCAGCAGCGGTATCACCGTTTGAGAGGCGGCAGGGATCGAAAGAAAAAGGCAAGTGACCAAATATGAGGTGCCAAAAATAATTCAAGAAAAGAAAGTTTTATAGTGCATAGAGGATGACATGCGGGTCCCATTTAGCAACAGCGGTATCACCGTTTGAGAGGCGGCAGGGGATCGAAAGAAAAAGGCAAGTGACCAAATTTGAGGTGCCAAAAAAACTCCAAGAAAAGAAAGTTGATTGCACATAGAGGATGACATGCGGGTCCCATTTAGCAGCGAGCGGTCTCAACGTTTCCAAGGCGGCAAGGGATCAAAAGAAAAAGGAAGTAGCCGTAAATCGTGGGGTCAAAAAAATCCAAGAATAGAAAGAATTTTGGTTCATAGAGGATGACATGCGGGACCCATGATCCCGCATCGTAAACGGCTCGATCGGAGAACGTTGAACGAGATGGCGCGATCGAGAAAAAAACAATGCCGGAGAGGCTGCCATCCGGGCCCTACATCCCTCGGCGGTGCGGATTTGCGTTGACTCGGCCGGCGAACCCGAGAATTCGCGATGCACCACGTCCCGGGCCACCATACGCGACGTTTTGGCCGCTTTCGTCGGGCTAGGTGGCCTCAAAAACGAGAAAAAAAAGTTTTGACATGCACCACGGAGGGACCAAAATCGTCGGCCATGGTACACCAGCAACCACGGCGCGACTTCAACTTCGTCGACCATGGCAACTTTTCTTGTAGTGTAACTCAACTTGATGTTAAAATTCCTGGATTAGAAGTGCTATGTGATTTGTATGCTACTGATCATGATTTTGCTGAACCATATCGCTTGTGTGCTATTGGTAAAGCATGGGAGAAATATCACATATATGATGGGTTCTTGTTTAGAGCTAACAAACTATGTGTTCCAGAATCGTCTGTACGTTTGCTCTTATTGCAGGAATCACATGCTGGAGGTTTGATGGGTCACTTTGGGCGTGAGAAGACGCTACTCATGCTAGATGAGGCGGGATGTGGACATGTATGTGAAGAGATGCATTACTTGCAACAAGTCCAAGTCCAAGCTGAAGCCTCACGGTTTGTATACTCCTTTACCGGCACCTACTACACACCATCGGAGGATATAAGTATGGATTTTGTGTTGGGGTTGCCGCGTACTAAGAGAGGCCATGATTCTATATTTGTGGTAGTGGACAGATTTTCTAAAATGTCACACTTTATTGCATGCCACAAGAGCGACGATGCGTCGCATATTGCTAACCTGTTTTTCAAGGAGGTTGTACGTCTACATGGATTCCCGAAGACAATTGTTTCTGATTGTGACGTGAAGTTTATGAGCTACTTCTGGAAGACGATGTGGAGAAAGCTAGGGACGAAACTACTGTTCAGTACTACTTGTCATTCCCAAACTGATGGTCAAACTGAAGTGGTGAATAGAACATTGTCACAATTGTTGAGATCCATGATCAGGAAGAATCTGAAGGAGTGGGAAGAGTGTTTGCCGCATGTGGAGTTTGCTTACAACAGGGCGGTACATTCTACCACGGAGCTATGTCCTTTTGAGGTGGTGTATGGTTTCAAACCCATTACTCCACTTGACTTGTTGCCTTTACCCATACATGAGAGAGTTAATATGGAGGCATCCAAGAGGGCAGATTTTGTGCGAAAGATCCATGTGAAAACTAAAGAGTTGATAGAGAAGAAAGGCAAGAGCAATGCTGCAAGGATGAACAAGAAGTGCAAGGAGATGTTTTTCAAGCCTGGTGATATGGTCTGGGTACATTTTCGCAAGGATAGGTTCCCGAAGCTGCGGAAGTCCAAGTTGCTTCCTCGTGGTGCTGGTCCTTACAAAGTGCTTGCCAAGATCAACGATAATGCATACTCGATAGATCTTCCACTTGAAGAGTTTGGTGTTAGTAATTCTTTCAATGTTGCTGATTTGACACCATATGACGGAGAAGACCTTGGAGCGTCGAGGTCGACACCTTTTGAAGGGGGGGGGGAGAGATGATGAGGACATCCCTACCACACTACTACCTCCGTCATTGCCAAATGAAGATGAACCCGCTGTGAAGCTCAAGTCCAATGAAGTTCGGATTAGACCAATTACAAGGGCTCGTGCGAAGCTACTTAAACAACAGGTGAACTTGTTCCTAAACGATACTTTGATTAATGAGAACTTTATACTGCCTAAGTCCTGTTACTTATGTATAATCAGGTATCAAAAGGAGACAAGCATCGCACGAGGAGGAGACGAGCAGATGGACGTGAAGATGGACGTGAAGCTGGACGTGGAGCTGGACATGAAGATATCTCATGGTCGCGCGAGGGAGGAGCGGGAGACTTGCGCGAGAGGAGAAGACGAAGTCCAGGCCGGCCTAGCACCCGGTCAGACTGGCCGCCACGCCGGCGCGCCCGGTCCCTGGCCTGGTCTAACCGGGCGGTCTACCGGATCCGCCCCGGCGCCAACCAGGCGCCACGCTGATGTCAACCGGGAGCGTTACTGCGCGACAAATCCAGCGCCCGGTTGCAACCCGGTCCCTGGCCTGGTTTGAACCGGCCAGCCCGGTCCCAGGCCCGGTCGACTGGCCCCTGCACCGGCCCGTGTCCGAGTCCTGTCTCGACCAGATCTATTCCGGGTCGGTTATTCTTGTATCTTTTCGACCCGAAGTCGTCCCGGACGCCTATATAAGTGCCCGGGACGCACCCCTAGCTCGCTTTAGACCACGTTTAAGATAAACCCTAGTTCTTAGTTGTTTGCTCGCAAAACTATTGAATTCCCTACACCATATTGCTTGATATTGTGTAGATCCGAAAGTCTTGTGTGATCTGTCGTTCCATTGGGAATCGGACGGTTGCAACTTACCGCTTCGTGGTCGGCGGCTACGTGCGCAAGTGTGTGGAGTTGCGAATATCTTGCGGGTTGAGAGTCGTTGCATTGGCGACGGGGAACAATCGAGAGATCTCGTTGCGTCATACAAGTTATCATCCACTTCATCCAAGTTACCTCCGCTGCAATCACCCCGTGATCATCATCACCACCGTTGCTTACTGAGAAGATCGGGCCACCCCTTATCAAAGAGTGACAAAAACTTCTAAGATTGTAGATGTGTGTTGTTGCTACTAGGAAGAAAACAACAATATTTTATCCAAGGGTAATTCTATTGTTTACTTACACACATTGCTTAATGCGATAATCTGTTGCTTGCAACTTAATACTGGAAGGTGTTCGGACGATAACCGAAAGGTGGATTATTAGTCATAGATGTAATTGGATTACGGTCTATGTATTATGTTGTAATGCCCAAACGAATCTCATGGTAATCATCTTATCATGTATGGTCTTTATTCTGTCAATTGCCCAGATGTAATTTGTTCACCCATCATGTTATTTATCTTTATGGAGAGACACATGTAGTGAACTATGGACCCCGGTCCTTTATTCTACACTGATAAATTCAGCTACTGCAATCTTGTTCTGTTTACTTTCTGCAAGCACTGTTCTCTTTAATTGCACTGCAAACATCTCTTTCCACGTGATACATTTAATTCCTTTGTGTTCAGCAAAACCGGTGAGATTGACTACCTCATTGTAAGTTGGGGCAAAATATTTTGGTTGTGTTGTGTGCAGGTTTCACGTTGTTGCTTACACCGGTAGTGCGCCCTGCCAATAGTCAGCTAGCAACACCTTCAGAAGTCACGCCTTGCTCCTACTGGTCGATTAAACCTTAGTTTCTTCCTGAGGGAAAACTTACTTCTGTGCTCATCATACCTTCCTCTTGGGGTTCCCAACGATGTGAAGTCTACGCTATGATAAACACCATCAGTGGACAAGTTCAAGGGCAACAACTACAAAGGATACAACATCAGGGAGGAGGCAAAAGCTACTAGTTACTGAGGGAAGACTTGCTTCTGTGCTCATCATACCTTCCTCTTGGGGTTCCCCAACGGTGTAAAGTCTACGCTATGATAAGCACCATCAGTGGACAAGTTCAAGGGCAACAACTACAAAGGATACAACATCAGGGAGGAGGCAAAAGCTAGGTGGATGAACCAGATGCGAGAGGAGAGGAAAAAGAACCAGATTGCGGTGATTGCGGTCTTGCTCATCGTCATTGCGGTTCTACTGTATTTGATCATAGTTTAGGCTGGTAACTAGTAGCTTTGTAATGTGATGATGAACTTGCTATACTTAAACTCTAGACCTAGACTTTTCTAATAGTTTGACTCTTGTCCCTATTTCAGACCTAATTAATATGATGAACAATGATTGTGTGTATTACTATGATAAACTTATTATGTATTAGTGTATTTAAACTGAACTGTATACCTGTATAAATACGCTGACAATGAATTAAAAAAGTGTTTTCAAAATATTAGTTGTGGTTCACCAAAAATCTTACCCGTGGCAAAAAAAAGACGTGGTGCATTGATGTTGGTGCGCCACGAGATAGCCATGGCGCACCAGCTGGTGTGCGACCAGTTACCCCACGACTATTTGTAATTACCAGTGGTTTGTTAGCCTTGGCGCACTATATGTGCACCACGGGTAACCTTTTTCCTAGTATTGTTAACTACGTAGATCAGATTGGGCGTCAAAGAGGAAGACACACTGATACCATGTTGTGTGATGGGAATAGCCCTTCTCGAGCTTGGGTTACGTATTATATATAGTGCAGACAAGGCCCACCCGTGACAAGTACATGAGGGGTATAATAGTGGTATAGAGTAGCACTCTACCCAGTATTACAACATCCATGGCTAGCTTGAGTGAAATGGTATTGGAAAGATTATGGATGAAAACGAGTTCGAAATGGAGAAACTGACTGGTGCCATAATTATTTTCATATCTTTTTGAGGAAGCTAAAACTAAGAGAAAAACCTCGAAAACAAATACGAAAACATATATTGTAAAAAAAGGCCAAAGACGGTGCTGACATAGACGAAAAGCTGATGATTACCAGAACCAAGACAGGCCCTCAATGTTGTGGAAAAACACAAGCAACTCAAGTACAACGACAAACTTGTTCCCTAACCAACAATGCTACACTTACGGGAGCGGGGCTTGCGGATTTTTTTTTATGGGAGTACGTGGAACTAGATGGTTGGAAGGAACTCCTGGTTCGGTTGCTAAAGAATTTCCCACGACAAATCTACACTTGACACCTAATCCCGTAACAAATTTACGTAAGCTCTCTTCCCCTAAGTGTAGCATTATTGTTTCCTAACACTAGTAGAATTGCCTAGTGTAATGGGGAGCAGGGGACGGGTACGTTGCTCAGCAAGTTCATTTTGATAGGGTCACATGATGTGCCTGATAGATTGGCTATGCATAACAACCGTAGGATAGATATTCTGCATTAGTCGGAAACGAGAATTCCGTTTTCGTGTTTGTTCCGCCAAAACATGTCATATGTTTCTGTTTTTGTTTAAATAAAAATTCTTTATTTTCTGCAGACGCTTGTGTTTCCGCTTCCGTTCTTCAGACTTGATTTTTCTAAAGAAAAATGCTTTTGCTTCCATTTCCGTTTTTACACAGAAAATAGGGAAGTATCCCTCTTCTTCATCAGTAGGAAAGAAAAAGTGAATCAACAGTAATGACAAGAGAATAAAGCGAAGAGTCGTACGGAAGACCCGGTCCCTCTGATGTGCGCTGGTCCTCAGATTTAGTACTACTAGTATTCACTACATTGCTCCCACATCGAGCGTGGAACTTTGAACGACATCCATCGATCGACAAAAGAAACAAGCCCGTAAATGCAGTTATGCAGGGGCCATGGCCATGCGGAACGGATCGAGATCTGCCTTCCGCGTCGCATCGTGTGTACTGTATTTTCCTACAGTATTGTCTTGTTTTTCCTCGTGCATCCCATATTTCTTACTACCTTGTCTTCGTGACTTGAGTGCCAAGCAAGGCGTCGAGTACGCTCGCTCGCGCGCCCGCCGGCGGTGGTCGACACCGGGGCATAACCGTGCTCCCCAGCTAGCTTGCTAGCTAGATTGCTAGAGCTAACTAGCCCCGGGTGTTTTCCGACGATGGACGCCGGCCGGCCGGTCGACCTCCGCCGTAAAAATCACAGGAGAAGGAACTTGGCCGTCGTGCGCATACGTACGCGGAGATAGAGTATCTGCGCCGTCGACGCCGGTACGGACGGGGACCTCGGCGATGGTGGTGGTGGTGGGGGAAGTCTCACGCAGTCACGCACGCTCGCTCGCGCTCCACGTGATGGGTGGCCACAAGTCCACAACCACAAGTGGGCGGCGCGGAATCCGCTCCGATCCGCTCCCGCCCGTCTCGCGTCGCCGTCGTCGCATCCTCGCCTGCGCTGGCGACGACGATCTCGCCTGATCTTCATCTGATCTCACTTCGCTTTCGCCCACGTTGGCTCGGGTTCCCCCGCTCGCCCGTGGTCCGAAGCCGTGTGGGCCGGCCGGGAGAATGCCGCTCTCCGTCGTTATTCCCGGGGCCGGCTCGTCGTTATCGTGGCCACTTGGCCATTGCCGGCAGGGAGATCGTCCCTGTGATTCTGGTTCCTTGCGGCGAAAATCCTTAATTCGCCTTAGTCTGGATCCCAAATTAAGGCTTGGGTAGATTTGTCAAATGTCCACCTCGTGGCTACTGACCACACTGTCCACTGCTGGAGCCTCCATTTCTCGCCCGTGGTGATGGATCAATCATCTTCTCGGCATGCAGGGGCCTTCGTTTCTGCTCTTCGGCGCTGGAGGCGGAACTCAGTGCGTGTTTGGAAGGAATTACTATTGCACTGGAGATGATCCAGGATGGGATCATAGTCAACTGATTGTTTGGAGCTGGTGTCAATGGCAACAAATACGGAGCGGGATAATTTTAGCTTGGGGCATTTAGTGGTAGACTTGTGGAACCTACTTATATCTCCTCGTGTTTTAACTATTACTAAGATTTGCAAGTCATGAGCTTGCCAGGTTTGGTATGGTAGAGGATAGAACTGAAGTGTGGGTAGGATCAGCTCCTCAGGCCTTGCTGAGTCGTATCCTTCGGGGTTCTAATGATACTATTCCTTGATTAATACAATCCGTTTACCCCGCAAAAAAAGATGGCAACTGATGCCCACAGAAAGTCCGTTGAGTCCGTTCAGGTTTTGTTTGTTCCTGATCGAGTAGGTATAGGACGTTGGTCGGTTGACTGGGTATATATACGCGGCGAATGTGCGGTCTTTTTAAAACCGCGAGAAAGCGAGAAAACAGAAAATTAATAAAGAGTGGAATTACAGGGTGTGACATGTACTTTTGGCGATAAATTTTGTCTTCACGTGTGTTCATCTAGTTTGATGTGATCATCCGTGAACAAATCCTAATATGTACTCCTATCCAGCCAAGCTAATCGTCCCACCATTTCACAACCATAATTTTCATTAAAACATTCTCAGAAATCCCGGTATGATTTGCTAGCCGAGATAGCTAGTTTTCAGTGTAGAGAAACTCTCACATAGTTAGCTATAATTATATCAACGAACTAGAAAAAAAATGCATTTTTTGATAAAGAGAATACATTAATATTAATAGGTACTAATTACATCCAGCCTCTGCAAAAACAAAAGACATATATATAGCGTCAGAATAAAAGGGCTGGCCCCGAGTTCCCTGATACTCGTGCACTAGCAGAAAAGTGCTACATTTGTGTATGCCTTTTATGGTCAACAACTGCGCAAAAGAGTGCGGCACACAATCTTCCCTCCACAGAAAATGTCCGCACCAAGCCCGTATGTCGGTGCTTAATGAGGAAAGTTTTTTTTAACAGGGGCAAAATCTTTGCCCCAAACGATTAATTAAGAAAAGTGTTTGGACAAGATAGTCCGTACAAAGGATTACTCTACCGGCATCAAATCACCCTACCTTTTTACATCCGTAATTACCCATAAACGGGCTTCTTTCCTAATCTTTTCTAGCACTACCATGTGCGGAGCACATTTGTTACGGAAGACCCTAGCGTTACGCTCGTTCCAAATTTCCCAAGTGATAAGCAAGGTGAGCGAGGTGACGCCCTTTCAGTTGGAGCCCCCATGTGTCATAATCCTCCACCAATGCTCCATAGTGATCCCCGACCATTGGCTAGGGTGCAAGTTGGCGATGCACATCCATCTTTAACCTCTTGCCATATGCGCCTAGTGAAGACACAATGAACAAAAAGGTGGCACACCTATTCCGTAGTTCGCTTGCATAGGGGGCAAAGACCGCAATTTGGCCAAACTCTTTTTTTGAGCCGATCCGCCGTCTAAATCATATTTTGCATTAGAAGCCAAGCAAAGAATTTTGTTTTGGGAGGAGCCCACACTTGCCACACGCATTTTTGCATGATGGAGGTCGTGGAGCCAAAGAATTGCACCTCATAGGTGGATCTCACCGAATAGTGACCACTTGCCATGAGCTTTCAAGAGATGTCATCATCAACCTTATGAAGGAGCCAAGGAGGTGCACACTCTGGAGACAAACCCAAAGGTCGACAAATTGTGTGAGGTGCTCCACGGTTGTGAGGGAGGTCACGTTAATTTTCCTCACCCAACCATTATCCTTCATCGCCTGGTTTACCTTTCATGATCTCCTATTGGAAATGTTGAAAATGAATGGTGCAATGTCCTTAGGCGCTCTCCCATCAAAGCTAAGGGGCCTCCCAAAAAGGAGTTCAGTTGCTTGAATAATCTACAAGACCGATGCTGCTACTCACGTTCTGAAAGCTCGCATCATGGCGTGCATATACGTTGCATGTGATTGGGTAGCAGATTAATAAAGAGGAGCTGATAACATCCCCTATCGGAGGTGGCATTTTGGCTCATAGGAGCAAATGCTCCTATTATACAAAATAATTAAAAAACAATTTTAAAAATGTCAAAAAATAGTGACATAATTTTTTTGTTGTACATCGTGACATTCTATGTTAGTGCACAAATTTTCATGGAGAAACACCATTTTATGTGGCGTGTACAAAAAAGACAAAAAAATGTCCTGTACGTAGTCGTGTTATAGCATCAAAATTTGTCTTTTTTACTGGAGCCACAAATTTTTATAGTTTTTTTTTGAAAACTTGTGTACGAACATAAATTGTGTAGATGTACATGAAATTCTTTAGTTTAGAATTTTTTGACACTTCGAAATGTAGATTCACACAATGAGAGCAAATGCTCCTATGAAAGTGAATATCCCCTATCTAGAACCCTAGAGGTTGGCCTGAACCAAGGGTTTAGAACAGCAGAGCGAAGCTGACTGAAAGTCTGAAACCCAACAGATAAACTTAAGTACTGTACATGCATGATTCGGTCAAACAATTTTCTTTTATAAACCTACCATGCATTATTCATACTACTGCTTACGAAATCTACAGGATCTGCTTGGCGTCACGATCTGTAAAGCGACCGCTAGAGCCACTGGAAAACGTATAGAACTTGCCAATAATTGCAGTGGACACAATCACTTGTACAATAAAAATAGAAACATATTTAATAATAAAAGTGAAACAGTGTGTATGAGGAACTAGACACTACTAATATAGTAGAAGCGGGACTTCGCGTGACAATTCCAGAAATTCATCCCTGACAGGGGTTGTTGAGGTGCGTCACTTCAACTCCAACCACTGTGTTATGCCCACGTCGTCGAAACATACTTGATTATAAGAAGCACCTACAAACATACCAATAATACCAGCTCAATGTTAAGTCTCTGATTCTCAGCGTATGAATAATGAATAGCTCAAGGTTATCTTTTTCAGTAAGAGATATAATAAATCTTTGTAGGTAGTCTTTATTTTTGGTTCGAAGTCATTTTTGCGCAGTGTTCACTAAAATAAGCATAACTTTATCATATGGAATCCGTTTCCTACATATGACCACTCAAATTATTCACAACAAACATGTATATCTTAATGTATTCACCAAAAATCATGGTAGGGCAACATACCTTACCCTAAAGAGAGCTTCGACCTTGAGCGTACACATGCAGACATGGTCATAAGCACACACTTGCATGATTGTACCTAGTGATGCATAATTGTATCAAGTGATGCTAAAACGGAGAAACTGAATTGTGCCACAATTGTTTCCATACTTCTCCAGGGAAGCAGACATGAATGGAAAGCCCTGAAAACTACAAAAACGGATACCGAGTCAGGAACAGATATGGGTCGAATGTGGTATAGGTATGGATAGAAAAGGGATTACCGAAACCAAGATACCACGTGGATCTTGCGGAAAAACTCAAGTAGAACAATAAACTTGTTCCTCGGCCCTAGCAAGATCGCTCGGTGTAATCAGGAGTAGGGGATATGGGTTGCTCAGGTCAGATTATTTTGATAATATCACCTATTGTGGTTGCTAGATTTGCCATGCAGAACAACCGTAAAATGGAAATTCCACATTATACAAAATGTAAAATCTATTGCCATTTTGTTCTGCCAAAAACACCGTTCCGTTTCTTTGTTTGTATTTTATTTCTTTTCCAAAACTTTCTTCTATTTCCACTTTTCCGTCCCTTCTTCGTTTTTCCGCATAAAAGTTTGAAAGTTTTTACTTTGTTTTCATCGCTAGCTTTGGAAAGATAAAATGAAGCAACATAATACTCTCTCCATTCTATAAAAGTTATCAAAGATTTATCTAAATTTAGATGTATCTAGACACTAATTTTAACAAATTTCATACAAGTTTATGCAAGGAAGGAAGTATATTTCCTCTGATTTATATTACTTGATGCTAATATAGATGTATCTAGATATATTTTAATTATCAATATATCAATTTCAATATCAAGTAATATGAATCAAAGGATTAATAATAAAAGAATAAAGACAAGGGGTTGTACGGAAGACTCGGTCCCTCTAATGTGCGCTGGTCCTCAGATTTACTATACTATACTATAGTACTATTCACCACAGTTCAACCAAATCTAGCATGGAGCTTTTAACGACATCCATGGATCGACAAAGAAACAACCATGTAAGCGCTCACAACATATATGAGGGCCCAGGCGGAACGGCAGGTCGAGATCTACCTTCCGCGTTCGCATCGTGTGTAGTTTCTCCTATAGTGCTATCGTGAATCTAAAGGCGGATTTAGAGCATCTTCAGCCGCGTCTCCCAAAGCGTCACCTAAACGGCGCTAGATCGAGGCGTTTGGGGAACGTGTTTTGTTCGTGTCGTGTTTGGGAGACGTCGCTCCTCAGCTGCGTGCCCTAAACGCCACCCCCAAACTTTTTTATAGGGTTTTCGAAAACACAACCATTTATTAAAGATAGCATAAAAATAAATATATTTGTCAAAATTGTTTTCAAATTAAAATACAACAAAACAATAAAACAACTAAACAAATGTAATAAATAGGGCTAGATCATGACGCCGCGGCATTTGATGATAATCATTTGATCCTCCACATATGCTCAACGATATTATTTTGAAGCTACTCGTGAACATTACTATAACGGATCTCTGCGTGTGATAAGCGCAGATTGCACACCATTGGGGAACCCCAAGAGAAAGGTATGATGAGCACAGTAGAAAGTTTTTCCTCAGTAAGAAACCAAGGTTTAATCGATCAGTAGGAGAAAGGCGTGACTTCTGAAGGTGCGTAAGCTGACTTGTGGTAGGGCGCCTTACCGACGTCAGCAACAACGTGGAACCTGCACACAACACAACCAAAATACTTTACCCCAACTTACAGTGAGGTTGTCAATCTCAACGGTTTTGCTAAAAACAAGGATTAACCGTATAATGTGGAAAGAGATGTTTGTTTGCAGTGAAATTAAGGGGAATAGTGCTTGCAGTAAGTAAACAGAACGGTATGATTTTATCAGTGTAAAAGAAAGGACCGGGTCCACAGTTCACTACAGGTGTCTCTCCATAAAGATAAATAACATGTTGGGTGACCAAATTATAGCTGGGAAATTGACAGAATAAAGACCATACTATGAGATTCATTTGGAAATTACAATATAATACATAGACCGTAATCCAACTGCGTCTATGACTAATAATCCATCTTCCGGTTATCGTCCGAACTTCTTCCAATATTAAGTTGCAAGCAACAAATTATCGCATTAAGCAATGTGTGTAAAGTAAACAATAGAATTATCCTTAGACAAAACATTGTTATTTTATCCCTAGTAGCAACAGCACATCTACAATCTTAGAAGTTATTGTCACTCTTCCAGAAAACTAGAGGCATGAACCTACTATCGTGTTGGAGATATGCCCAAGAGGCAATAATAAAAGTGGTTATTATATATCTTTATGTTTATGATAAATGTTTATATACCATGCTATAATTGTATTAACCGAAACATTGATACATGTGTGATATGTAAACAACAAAGAGTCCCTAGTATGCCTCTTAACTAGCTTGTTGATTAATGGATGATTAGTTTCATAATCATGAACATTGGATGTTATTAATAACAAGGTTATATCATTATATGAATGATGTAATGGACACACCCAATTAAGCGTAGCATAAGATCTCGTCATTAAGTTATTTGCTATAAGCTTTCGATACATAGTTACCTAGTCCTTATGACCATGAGATCATGTAAATCACTTATACCGGAAAGGTACTTTGATTACACCCCAGGACGAGTAAACAAGCAGTAGTAGCGACGGTAGTAACGGTAAACGGTAAACAAGCAGCGATAGCAGTATTTAGGAACAAGGCCTGGATTAGACTTTCACTAGTGGACACTCTCAACATTGATCACATAACGAGAATAGATAAATGCATACTCTACACTTTTGTTGGATGATGAACACATTGCGTAGGATTACATGAACCCTCAATCTTAGGAGTTAACAAGCTCCACAATAATGCTCATATTTTAGTAACCTTTAGTGTAAGATGGATCAAAGACTAAACCAAGTACCTAGCATAGCATGCACTACTTGTCACCTTCATGCATATGTAGGAGGAATAGATCACATCAATATTATCATAGCAATAGTTAACTCACCAATCTACAAGAGATCATGATCATAGCATAAACCAAGTACTAACACGGTGCACACGCTGTCACCTTTGCACACGATGCGGGAGGAATAAAACTACTTTAATAACACATCACTAGAGTAGCACATAGATAAATTGTGATACAAACACATTAGCAATCATAAAGAGATATAAATAAGCACCTCACTATGCCATTCAACGGTGAATAAGTATTACGTGAAATATAGCCTAAGAGACCCACACGGTGCACACACTGTCACCTTTACACACGTGGGACAAGGAGTCTCCAGGAGATCACATAAGTAAAACTCACTTGACTAGCATAATGACATCTAGATTACAAGCATCATCATATGAATCTCAATCATGTAAGGCAGCTCATGAGATTATTGTATTGAAGCACATAGGAGAGAGATGAACCACATAGCTACCGGTACAGCCCAGAGCCTCGATGGAGAACTACTCCCTCCTCATGGGAGCAGCGGCGGTGATGAAGATGGCGGTGGAGATGGCGGCGGTGTCGATGGAGAAGCCTTCGGGGGCACTTCCCCGCTCCGGCGGGGTGCGGAGCGAGAGACTCTGTCCCCCGAGATCTTGGCTCCGCGATGGCGGCGGCTCACGGAAGGTTTTCCGTATCGTGGTTCTTCGCCTCGGGGTTTTCGCGACGGAGGCTTTATATGAGAAGAGGCGGCGCGGGGAGGGTCGAAGGGTGGCACACCAT
>NC_061512.1:192240268-192255668 GCF_022539505.1 Lolium rigidum | reverse complement strand
AGCGGCAAGTGATCATCTTCTGCAACAACGAGATCTAATCTCGCTTTGGAAATCTTCAAGGGTTAGTCTCGTGATTCCCTCGTTGCTACCATCTTCTAGATTGCATCTTGGCTTGGTTTTCGTTCTTGCGGTAGAATTTTTTGTTTTCTATGCTACGAATCCCATCATAGAGACCGTTGATGTCATTGTGCAATCCTACCATGCCAAAGAAAGGATGCCAAATCTACAACAGCTTCACGTACCACATTGCAGTATCTGTGATGCCCTTTGTATAAACATTGTCTTGCAAAACTCATAGTTTTTTCATAACCAGTGTATGCAACCGATGCTTTCAAGCATTTCAGGAAATCCTGTCGTCGCGTTTTGTGCTATGATCCTAGCAGTATCTGCTTCATTTGGCCTTCTCAAATCTCTTTCCCCAAACTTTCCCAACACCTTTATGCAAAATTTATATAACAGTGGTAGTGGAGTCACTCATACGAAGATAGTCGTTATGTGCATCGCCAGTGGTTCCATATAATTCAAGCATCCTCATGGCTCTGGATTGATGAGAACCTAAGGATGCCGACGACATCATGCTTCAGCAGGAAGTACTTGTCGCACTCACTCACGCCACGAAGAATCGACATGGACACGTCCTTGCTCATCCTGTAGCGCCTCCAAAAATTGTCGGCGTATGTTGCGTCACTGACAAAGTAGTTGGTGTAGAGCATTGTATGATCCTCCATCCTTTGCCCATTCTTCGATTTCTTTCTTCCAAGCTCCGAACCTCCACGCTATGGCCCCTTCGTCTGCTCGGTGCTATGCATTTTTTTTGAAGACAAGTGAGGATTGATAGGTGCTCTTGAACATCGGCGTCGAAGGCTTCATCCCGCTCCATTAGTTGGTGGATCATCATCTCGTCGTCCTTGTCCATATCTATGAGTCAAAATATATTGTTAAAAAAACTGGTGACGATGAGAGAGGCAAGAACCACGAGCGACGGTGCCTACAATTCAAATGGATGAACACACCTTGCATGCGTGGTTGGTGCCCGAAGTAAGCGCAGCGCTTAGGACCGAGTTGGCGAACAACCAGGCGACGAAATTGGAGGCTAGGTGAGGGGATGAAATGTGGAAGCAGACGCATGCGAATTACTCATCGAAATGGCTGGCGACGGGAGGGGAGGCACAGGTGAACTGCACCGGCTAGGATGCTGGCGGGTGGTACTCATCCTACTTTTACCTACGTGGCGCGGGGCGCATCTTCCATGCATGATGCCGAGGACGTGCCGTGTGCAGCGAGAATAACCCTGGGACGCCCGGCAAGCTATTGGGCTATGCTGGACAGAAAAGACCTTAGAGGTTGGACGCGTCTACGCCAGATCCCTTTAGAAGAAGTTTTAGGGAACATGGGTGGGGATACAGTCATTCTGAAACGATGGTAGATTAGCCTGGGTACTGGGTTGGCTAGCACATGTGGCTGCACGTACCTCGATCCAGAACTAGTGGTAGAGATGAAATATCAAGTTAATTATGCCTACATTGTCCCGTCCAGACGACACAGAGAGAAGACAGGAACGCGCGTGAACCACGAGTGGGCCCTTGGATAAATCTATCCAGGGAAGAAGCCACACTGACCCGCAACTTGAGGATTTTATCCGCAAGGAACTTATGAGAATCACACGACCTCGATCCCCGCCGGCAATGGCCTAGTGGCCACGATAACGACGAGCGGCCCCGCGCGCGCGCGAATAATGAAGAGCGGCATTACATTCTTCCCGCCGCATCGTCTAGCTGGCCGGCGGTGCCCCGCTAGGCTAGCTTGCAGCGAGGGGCTTCTCATGTTTTGCTATGCAAGTTATAGGACGTACGTACGCTACTCCATAGCAAGAAATGGATAAAGGAGGCGCACGTGGAGCTTAACGGTAGCTGAAAAAAAAAGAACATTTCGAGTGTATGTTGGGAGCTTGGCTTAGACTTATGCATGATCTGCAGAGGTTCATTGCTACTCGCTACTCGCTAGGTTATCATGCACATGGTTGGAGGCCTGGACGGTGGTTGGGTCTAGTGGCGGTGGCGGTCTCGAACCTCTATGCAGCAACGATTTTAGAGCAATTCCAATAGTATAGCCAACTGCTGGCTATAACAAGATGTCATATCATTTGTAGTCATCATATAGCTAACATGTATAATAGTTAGCTATAAGAATGAATCACCTTACTAACATATGGCCCACCTTTCACTCTCATAAAGTGTCTAGGAGCACGTGCAAGAGTCTATTGTCAGATAGTAAGCCTCACCTCCCTTCTCTCTCCTCTTCTCTCTCCTCCAACTCATCTAAAATATATTATTTAATATCTTATAATCAGCTGACTGGACTCTATTGTACTTGCTCTTACGAGGCTTGGCCGTGGCTTGTGATGGGGCTTGAGTCGCCGGTGAGTTTACCGATCCGGCAGGTTTTTCTTCAATCAATGTGAAAGTTGGTATGTCTGTTAGTACATCGGAGGGATGATCCTAGAATTGGAGGTATGTTTGTAAGTTTAGTAGCTGCGTTGTGTGGACGAGAAGTCTCGTCACATGTAGGGGTGACATACAACCCGAGCAACCCAGGCCATGTAGAATTTGTTTTCACTTATACTACCTCCGTTCAAATAATAAAACACACGCGTATTTTAAGATGAATTTTAACCATAAAAACTAAACAATAAAATTTTAATTATATTATATGTAAATAGTATCGTTGGATTCATATTGAAAAGCACTTTTTAATGATGTTAATTTTACACAAACAATTTTTATATATTTAAAGTAATTCTTGTCAAACAAAAAGCACGAAAAACGAGAGCGCCAGCCTTATTCTTTAAAACGAAGGAAGTACTTCTTTAATCTATAAAAAGACATCTCAACTTTGAACAAATTTGAAAATATCCAGATAGTAAAATGAATCAAGATACATCTAAATTTTAACAAAAAATTTTAGACGAAGAAAGTAGTACAAATAGGTGATTTGGTCTATGAATCAGCCCAATTACACCACTTAGTTTAATGTTGGACCAGGGTTTGGAGATCCCGGATCCACCGCTGGATGTGTGTTTTTTCGCCCCTATTTTCTCACAACTCAGATAATGTATTTTGTACCTTTATCTCCTTTTTTAAACATAAACGAGATCACTCTTTAGACGTGGGTAAGAGCATCTCCAGCCGCACATCCCCAAAAGCGTCCCTCAAAGGGATTTAGGACGCGCTGGACAAAATTTCGTTCACAGCTGCGCGCCCCAAAGCCCCTTCCATCCGGCGCGGCCCAATACGGTGTCCGGCGCCCCGAGCCCGTCCCCGCTCCACAGGGGACGCTTCGGCTCGCCGGACACAATGAAAAGCAAGGCGGGCTCCCACCTATCGGCGACCACTTCCATAACCGTTGGTTCACGCCTGTTATTTCTCGTCGCGCCTTCTCCCCCGCGCCTCCCACCACTCCGCTGCCGCTCGATTTGCCGATCGTTTCGACGGCAGATCTCTTCTGAGTCGGGCACCGTCTTTGCGACTAGCTCTCTCGACGTCCTTTTCGCCGCCGCCGCTTCGCCAGCGCATCCCAGAACGTGGCGTCAAATTCGCCCCACGTCTACACACATAAGGTGTACGACGCCTTGTCAGGTAGGCGCGATAGGCCGCTGTTCGTTGCCTCGTCTGCCACGGCTGAATTTTAACCATTAATTTTTCTTCAGACATGGATAGCGATGATGAGATGCTTGTTCGACTGCTGGAGGACGAGCAAGCCTTCGACGATGACATCTGGGAGCATTTGTTGATCATCGCGTCCCTTCAGGACATGCTTGATGCCGAGGCGGAGAAGAGGAAGAGGCCGCGCCGCGGAGGATCAAGGCCGGGGAGAAAGAAGTCAAAGCCCCGGCAGAGGATTGAGGGGCATACCATGCTGCACAACGACTACTTCGCAGATGACGAAACACATGCCGACAATTTTTTTGCGCCGGTATAGGATGAGCAAGGGTTTGTTCATGAATATCCTCCACGACGTTCGAGAGTTCGACCCCTACTTCAAGCTCAAGCATGACGCTGTAGGCGTTGCAGGGTTCTCGTCGATTCAGAAGTGCACCACCGCCATGGGGATGCTTGCATACGGAGCACCTGCCGATACACAGGACGACTACCTTCGCATGAGTGAGTCTACTGCCATTGAGTGCATGTACACATTTTGTCAAGCTGTGGTGGAAAAGTTTGGTAAATACTAATTGAGAGGGCCAACTGAAGAAAAGACTAGAAGAATCATGGCACAAAATACTATGAGAGGATTCCCTGGGATGCTTGGAAGTATCGATTGCATGCACTGGTCATGGAAGAACTGCCCGTTTTCTTGGCAAGGTATATACAAAGGGTGTCATGGATATTGCAGTGTGGTGCTTGAAGCTGTGGAAGATTATGACCTTTGGATTTGACATTCTTTCTTTGGCATGGCGGGATCACACAATGACATCAACGTGTTGCAGCAGTCTCTGGTGTTCAGCAAACTAGTGGAAGGTCATGCTCCACCATGCAACTATGAGATCAATGGCCACGAATATTCTTGGAATTGGACGAAACAAAAGCCGAAGATCTTGTTTTACCATAACTAAGACGACGTGCAGAGGAGAGACGAAGGGGCGCCACACCTGCTTATGGCGCGGCCTTGGGTCTGGCCGCACAAAGGGGTGGCGTGGCCCCCCTGGCGTCCACCGACCTCGCCCTTTTGCCTATTTATTCACGATCTCGGGAAAAACCTAAACACCCGAGTCTCCAACCACGAAAAGTTCCGTCGCGGCCGCCATCGCAGACCCTAACTCGGGAGGGTTCTGAAGCTATTCCCATCGCCCTGCCGGAGGGGGAGATCATCACCGGAGGCCTCTACATCGCCATGCCCGCCTCCGAAGTGATGCGTGAGTAGTTCATCTCTGGACTACAGGTCCATAGCAGTAACTAGATGGTTGTATTCTCCAATTTTTGCCACATGTTTAGATCTTGTGAGCTACCTATCATGATCAAGATCATCTTTATGTAGTGCTACATATTGTGTTTGCTGGGATCCGATGAATATGGAATACTATGTTCATATCGATTATATACTTGTCACATGTTATTTGTGATCTTGCATGCTCTCCGTTGCTAGTAGTTGCTCTGGCCAAGTAAATGCTTGTAACTTCAAGAAGGAGTATTTATGCTCGATAGTAGGTTCACGCCTCTAGTTTTCTGGAAGAGTGACAATAACTTCTAAGATTGTAGATGTGCTGTTGCTACTAGGGAGAAAACAACAATATTTTATCTAAGGATAATTCTATTATTTACTTTACACACATTGCTTAATGCGATAATCTGTTGCTTGCAACTTAATACTGGATGGGGTTCGGACGATAACCGGAAGGTGGATTATTAGTCATAGACGCATTTGGATTACGGTCTATGTATAATGTTGTAATGTTCAAATGAATCTCAAAGTAATCATCTTGTCATGTATGGTCTTTATTCTGTCAATTTTCCAGCTGTAATTTGTTCATCCAGCATGTTATTTATCTTTATGGAGAAACACCTCTAGTGAACTGTGGACCCCAGTCCTTTCTTTTACACGGATAAAATCATCCTTTTCTGTTTACTGTTCTCTTTAATTCCACTGCAAATAAACATCTCTTTCCACACTATATGGTTAATCCTTTGTTTTCAGCAAAACCGGTGAGATTGACAACCTCACTGCAAGTTGGGGCAAATTATTTTGGTTGTGTTGTGTGCATGTTCCACGTTGTTGCTGACGTTGGTAGTGCGTCCTGCCACAAGTCGGCTAGTAACACCTTCAGAAGTCACGCCTTTCTCCTACTAGTCGATTAAACCTTGGTTTATTACTAAGGGAAAACTTGCTACTGTGCTCATCATACCTTCCTCTTGAGGTTCCCCAACGGTGTGCAATCTGCGCTCATCAAGCTACTTTTCTAGCGCCGATGCCGGGGAGAAAGAGGATTTCTGCAAGGGGAGTCTCTCATCTCCAATCTCTTTACTTTGTTATTGTTTTGCTTAGTTTATTTTATTTTTTCTTGTTTGCTTCATTATATCAAAAACATAAAAAAATAGTTTCTCTTACAGATTTTATTTCTGTTGCTCTGTTTTAGTCATGCTAAAATGAATATTTCTGAAGTTGAGGTTCGTTCTTTTAAGCAGCAAGCCGGGAAAGTTTGAAACATGCTTGGTATAGAATAAGTGATGCTCATTATAGATGTAAAAAAAAATCTACCATGATCCTTCTTAGAAATTTTTAAGTTGGTATATCTAGCTCGAATAGGTATGTTTTGGATACTCTCGTGGGGGGGGGGGGGGGTAATTTTCTAGGTACTCCTGTGATACATCGCAAATGTATCTATAAGTTTTGATGCTCCATGCTTGTTTTAAATTCCTATATGTTTTGCTTACACTTCATTGCACTTTTATATATTTTCTGGCACTAACTTATTAACAAGATGCCACAGTGCCAGTTTCATGTTTTCTGCTGTTTTGTATTTCAGAAAAATTGTGCAGGGAATATTCTTGGAATCGGACGAAACAAAAGCCGAAGTCAATACTTTACCGTAACGAAGACAGAGTCCAGAGGGGAGACGGAGAAAGGCCACAGGGCGGCCAGACCAACACTAGGCGCGACCTGGCCTCTAGTCACGCCATGGGGTGGTGTGGTCCCCCCTGGCCTCCACTGACCTCGCCCTTCCGCCTATTTATTCACGATCTCGGAAAAAACCTAAACACCCGAACCTCCATCCACGAAAAGTTCCATCGCTATTCACGATCTCGGAAAAAACCTAAACACTCGTGCATCCAACCACCAAAAACCAAAGTTTGACAAAAGTGTCCACCATATCTACCTACTAGCATCATTGCTATTCCAAGTATATTTATCATATTTTTATCTATCTTCTAAATTAAATTTTGTCATGAGAAAATTAGTTAGTAAAACTCTCACGAATTTGATGGCACATTTACTTTCTTGCACTTAATAAACATGAACCATTGTGACTATCTTATTAAGATTATATGCTTGCAAATTACGAGTTGGGAGTTAGCACAACCATGCTTTTATGGGGCACGCTTTCAACATTGCACTTATTCCTATTTAGTTGATATCATGTTCTTTTGTTTATGGATGCCTAGCGGTGTGAAACAAAATTGAAACTTGTAAGTCCGTGGAGTTTGTATACGTGTTAGAGAAACGCCTGGGTGGCTAACTTAAGACATGCATCATTCATGGTGGAAATTTACAGCGAACCATAGTGAGCATTATGTGAAACATCTTCAGTAAAAAGCTATGCCCATAGTAAATAGAAGGATTGCTGAGATACTCATTGTCTGTTTGTCTTATCATTTTTGGTATGTGAATGATCCGATATCATGGGGCAAGAGGTACCCCGTTGGCGTTCTCAATGATACATGTATGCTTACAATGACAAGAACTTATTTGGGATCTAATTTGAGTATCATGAGGTTTAGGTACTCGTATTCAAGGGGCACGAGATTTTCAACTTGTGATTAGTCAAGCATATAACTCATATTTGCCCTCACATTAACTTTAACCATCCAAGATGCCTATGATAGGGGTAATGAGAGCTCAAAACTAATAAGTACCATACTTTTTGGAGGATTTATAAAACTTGTTAATCTTGCTTCCTTCTATGAAGGGCCTTTCTTTTACTTTTATGTTGAGTTTTCATCTTCTTGCTTTATGCACCAATTAAGAGAGCATAGTTGTCATTCTGAGTATAATGTGCATAGTTCCAGAAGTTATTATTGATTGATTCATGATTATGATACTTGTTATTAAATTACTTGTATCTAGTCACCCTTTGAACTTTAAAGGTGTCCTACCATTTATGTTTTGCTACTTCATAAAGGACAAGCTGGATACCACTTTGCTATATTTCTCTATGCTCATAAACAAACAGTTGCTTTCAGTGCACAATTATTCATGATCCCTTGTTTGAGTTACTTCTTATGTTATAACATAGTTACTAAGTTCTATTGTTAGAATTATATCTATAGAGTAATTTGATTCCAGATCACAATGCTTCTACAATAACTTGATCAAGATTGTGTTGGATGCATGTCACCTCAAAAATTATTTTTATTATCACTTACCTACTCGAGGACGAGCAGGAGTTAAGCATGGGGATGCTGATACGTTGCAAATGTATCTGTAATTTTTGATGCTCCATGCTCATTTTATACCAATTTATATATGTTTTGCTTACATTTCATTGCACTTTTATACATTTTCCGGCACTAACCTATTGACAAGATACCACAGTGTTTGTTTCCTGTTTACTGCTGTTTTGCATTTCAGAAAAGTTGTACAGAAAATATTCTCGAAATTGGACGAAACAAAATCCGAAGATCTTATTTTACCGTAACGAAAACGTACTCAAGAGGAGAGACGAAGGGGCGCCACAGGGCGGCCACACCTGCGCATGGCGCGGCCCAGGGTCTGGCGTGCCAAGGGGTGGTGTGGTCCCCCTGGCGTCCACCGACTTCGCCCTCCGCCTATTTATTCACGATCTCGGGAAAAACCTAAACGCCCAAGCCTCCATCCACGAAAATTTCCGTCGCGGCCGCCACCACAGACCCTAACTCGGGGGGTTCTGAAGCTCTTCCCGGCACCCTGCCGGAGGGGGAAATCATCATCGGAGGCCTCTACATCGCCATGCCCGCCTCCGAAGTGATGCGTGAGTAGTTCATCTCTGGACTACGGGTCCATAGCAGTAGCTAGATGGTTGTCTTCTCCAATTTGTATCTCATGTTTAGATCTTGTGAGATGCCTATCATGATCAAGATCATCGTTATGTAATGCTACATGTTGTGTTTGCTGGGATCCGATGAATATGGAATACTATGTTGAGATCGATTATATACTTATCATATGTTATTTATGATCTTGCATGATCTCCGTTGCTAGTAGTTGCTCTGGCCAAGTAAATGCTTGTAACTTCAAGAGGGAGTATTTATGCTCGATATGTAGGATAACGTTGCATAGAAAACAAAAAAATTTCCTACCGCGAACACGCAATCCAAGCCAAGATGCAATCTAGAAGATGGTAGCAACGAGGGGTGATACGTCTCCAACATATCGATAATTTCTTGTGTTCCATGCCACATTATTGATGTTATCTACATGTTTTATGCACACTTTATATCATATTCGTGCATTTTCTGGAACTAACCTATTAACAAGATGCCGAAGTGCCGCTTGCTCGTTTTCTGCTGTTTTTGGTTTCAGAAATCCTAGTAAAGAAATATTCTCGGAATTGGACGAAATAAAAGCCCGGAGGCCTATTTTCTCACGAAGCTTCCGGAAGACCGAAGACGAGACGAAGAGGGGCCACGGGGTGGCCAAACCCTAGGGCGGCGCGGCCCCCTTGGCCGCGCGGCCCTGTGGTGTGGGCCCCCGTGCCGCCTCTCGACTTGCCCTTCCGCCTACAAATAGCCTCCGTGACGAAACCCCCGCACCGAGAGCCACGATACGGAAAACATTACCGAGACGCCGTCGCCGCCGATCCCATCTCGGGGATCCCGGAGATCGCCTCCGCACCCTCGCCGGAGAGGGGATTCATCTCCCGGAGGACTCTACGCCGCCATGGTCGCCTCCGGTGTGATGAGTGAGTAGTCTACCCCTGGACTATGGGTCCATAGCAGTAGCTAGATGGTTGTCTTCTCCCCATTGTGCTATCATTGTCGGATCTTGTGAGCTGCCTATCATGATCAAGATCATCTATATGTAATTCTATATGTTGCGTTTGTTGGGATCCGATGAATAGAGAATACTTGTTATGTTGATTATCGAAGTTATGCTTATGTGTTGTTTATGATCTTGCATGCTCTCCGTTACTAGTAGATGCTCTGGCCAAGTAGATGCTTTTAACTCCAAGAGGGAGTACTTATGCTCGATAGTGGGTTCATGCCTGCATTGACACCGGGACAGTGACGAAAAGTTCTAAGGTTGTGTTGTGCTGTTGCCACTAGGGATAAAACATTGATGCTATGTCTAAGGATGTAGTTGTTGATTACATTACGCACCATACTTAATGCAATTGTCTCGTTGCTTGCAACTTAATACCGGAGGGGGTTCGGATGATAACCTCGAAGGTGGACTTTTTAGGCATAGATGCGGTTGGATGGCGGTCTATGTACTTTGTCGTAATGCCCAATTAAATCTCACTATACTCATCATGATATGTATGTGCATTGTCATGCTCTCTTTATTTGTCAATTGCCCAACCGTAATTTGTTCACCCAACATGCCGTTCGTCTTATGGGAGAGACACCTCTAGTGAACCTGTGGACCCCGGTCCAATTCTCTTTACTGAAATACAATCTACTGCAATACTTGTTCTACTCGTTTTCTCTGCAAACAATCATCTTCCACACAATACGGTTAATCCTTTGTTACAGGCAAGCCGGTGAGATTGACAACCTCACTCGTTTCGTTGGGGCAAAGTACTTTGGTTGTGTTGTGCAGGTTCCACGTTGGCGCCGGAATCTCCGGTGTTGCGCCGCACTACATCCCGCCGCCATCAACCTTCAACGTGCTTCTTGGCTCCTCCCGGTTCGATAAACCTTGGTTTCTTTCCGAGGGAAAACTTGCCGCTCGTGCTCATCATACCTTCCTCTTGGGGTTGCCCAACGAACGTGTGAAATACACGCCATCAAGCATATTTTCTGGCGCCGTTGCCGGGGAGATCAAGACACGCTGCAAGGGGAGTCTCCACTTCTCAATCTCTTTACTTTGTTTTTGTCTTGGTTTATTTTATTTACTACTTTGTTCGCTGCACTAAATCAAAATACAAAAAAATTAGTTGCTAGTTTTACTTTATTTACTGTCTTGTTTGCTATATCAAAAACACAAAAAATTAGTTTACTTGCATTTACTTTATCTAGTTCACTTTATTTACTATCGCTAAAATGAGTAATCCTGAAGTTGAAGTTCGTTCATTTAAGCAACAAGGGGAGAATGTTTAAAAGATGCTTGGTATAGAATTAGTGATGCCCATAATAGGTGCACTAAGAAACACTCCACCACTATCCTACTCAGGAATTTTTATGTTGGTATCTCTAGCTGGAATAGATATGTTCTTGATTGTCTCGCGGGAGGTAACTTCCTAGGTGCTCCCGCTTTAGAAGCTAGTTGCATTATTGAGAGTTTATTTGGAACACCACCTGTTAAGGAAACTAAAAGTGAAACCTCCCTTGAGGATGTTATGAAAAAATTGGAAACCATAGAGAAAAATTGTAGCATTGAAACTAAAATGGAAATATTACTGGATAATACTGATAAACTTGATAAAATCCTAGGAGGAATTAATGAAAGAATTGCTACTCTAGAAACTTGTGCTATCCATGATAATCAAACCCATAGAATTGGTAAACTTGAAGAAGCTATGAGAAAATTGGGTTCAACTTTTTCTTCTCTTAAATTTAATGAGAAAGCTTATGTGGGTAAGGAGCAAAAATTCATGTATGTCTCTAAGGTGCCTAAACCAAAGAATTACTATAGGCCTAAAATTGATAAAACTCCCAACACCGCTGGTAATGATGTTGATGCTTCATCTCTCGATGTTACTTGATACACACTTTCTGCGCCTAGCTGAAAGGCGTTAAAGAAAAGCGCTTATGGGAGACAACCCATGTTTTTACCTACAGTACTTTGTTTTTATTTTGTGTCTTGGAAGTTGTTTACTACTGTAGCAACCTCTCCTTATCTTAGTTTTGAGTTTTGTTGTGCCAAGTTAAGCCGTTGATAGAAAAGTAAGTACTAGATTTGGATTACTGCACAGTTCCAGATTTCTTTGCTGTCACGAATCTGAGCCCACTGCCCTGCAGGAAGCTCAGAAAATTATGCCAATTTACGTGCATGATCCTCAGATATGTACGCAACTTTCATTCAATTTGAGCATTTTCATTTGAGCAAGTCTGGTGCCATTTTAAAATTCGTCAATACGAACTGTTCTGTTTTGATAGATTCTGCCTTTTATTTCGCATTGCCTCTTTCGCTATGTTGGATGAATTTCTTTGATCCACTAATGTCCAGTAGCATTATGCAATGTCCAGAAGTGTTAAGAATGATTGTGTCACCTCTGAATATGTCAATTTATATTGTGCACTAACCCTCTAATGAGTTGTTTCGAGTTTGGTGTGGAGGAAGTTTTCAAGGATCAAGAGAGGAATATGATGCAACATGATCAAGGAGAGTGAAAGCTCTAAGCTTGGGGATGCACCCGGCGGTTCACCCCTGCATATATCAAGAAGACTCAAGCGTCTAAGCTTGGGGATGCCCAAGGCATCCCCTTCTTCATCGACAACATTATCAGGTTCCTCCCCTGAAACTACATTTTTATTCGGCCACATCTTATGTGCTTTTTCTTGGAGCGTCGGTTTGTTTTTGTTTTTGTTTTGTTTGAATAAAATGGATCCTAGCATTCACTTTATGGGGGAGATACACGCTCCGCTGTAGCATATGGACAAATATGTCCTTGGTTTCTACTCATAGTATTCATGGCGAAGTTTCTCCTTCGTTAAATTGTTATATGGTTGGAATTGGAAAATGATACATGTAGTAATTGCTATAATGTCTTGGGTAATGTGATACTTGGCAATTGTTGTGCTCATGTTTAAGCTCTTGCATCATATGCTTTGCACCCATTAATGAAGAAATACATAGAGCATGCTAAAATTTGGTTTGCATATTTGGTTTCTCTAAGGTCTAGATAATTTCTAGTATTGAGTTTGAACAACAAGGAAGACGGTGTAGAGTCTTATAATGCTTTCAATATGTCTTTTATGTGAGTTTTGCTGTACCGTTCATCCTTGTGTTTGTTTCTAACAAGCCTTGCTAGCCTAAACCTTGTATCGAGAGGGAATACTTCTCATGCATCCAAAATACTTGAGCCAACCACTATGCCATTTGTGTCCACCATACCTACCTACTACATGGTATTTTCCAGCCATTCCAAAGTAAATTGCTTGAGTGCTACCTTTAAAATTCCATCATTCACCTTTGCAATATATAGCTCATGGGACAAATAGCTTAAAAACTATTGTGGTATTGAATATGTAATTATGCACTTTATCTCTTATTAAGTTGCTTGTTGTGCGATAACCATGTTTATCGGGGAACGCCATCAACTCATTGTTGAATTTCATGTGAGTTGCTATGCATGTTCGTCTTGTCCGAAGTAAGGGCGATCTACACTGAGTTGAATGGTTTGAGCATGCATATTGTGAGAGAAGAACATTGGGCCGCTAACTAAAGCCATGTTCCATGGTGGAAGTTTCAGTTTTGGACAAATATCCTCAAATCTCTAATGAGAAAAGAATTAATTGTTGTCAAATGCTTAAAGCATTAAAAGAGGAGTCCATTATCTGTTGTCTATGTTGTCCCGGTATGGATGTCTAAGTTGAGAATAATCAAAAGCGAGAAATCCAAATGCGAGCTTTCTCCTTAGACCTTTGTACAGGCGGCATAGAGGTACCCCTTTGTGATACTTGGTTAAAGCATATGTATTGCGGTGATAATCCAGGTAGTCCAAGCTAATTAGGACAAGGTGCGGGCACTATTAGTACACTATGCATGAGGCTTGCAACTTATAAGATATAATTTACATGATGCATATGCTTTATTACTACCGTTGACAAAATTGTTTCATGTTTTCAAAATCAAAGCTCTAGCACAAATATAGCAATCGATGCTTTTCCTCTATGAGGACCATTCTTTTACTTTCAATGTTGAGTCGAGTTCACCTATTTCTCTCCACCTCAAGAAGCAAACACTTGTGTGAACTCGTGCATTGATTCCTACATATTCGCTTATTGCACTTATTATATTACTCTATGTTGACAATATCCATGAGATATACATGTTACAAGTTGAAAGCAACCGCTGAAACTTAATCTTCTTTTGTGTTGCTTCAATACCTTTACTTTGAATTATTGCTTTATGAGTTAACTCTTATGCAAGACTTATTGATGCTTGTCTTGAAGTGCTATTCATGAAAAGTCTTTGCTTTATGATTCAGCTTGTTTACCCATGTCATACACATTGTTTCGATCGCTGCATTCACTACATATGCTTTACAAATAGTATGATCAAGATTATGATGGCATGTCACTCCAGTAAATTATCTTTGTTATCGTTTTACCTCGCTCGGGACGAGCAGAACTAAGCTTGGGGATGCTGATACGTCTCCAACGTATCGATAATTTCTTGTGTTCCATGCCACATTATTGATGTTATCTACATGTTTTATGCACACTTTATATCATATTCGTGCATTTTCCGGAACTAACCTATTAACAAGATGCCGAAGTGCCGTTGTCTGTTTTCTCGCTGTTTTTGGTTTCAGAAATCCTAGTAAAGAAATATTCTCGGAATTGGACGAAATAAAAGCCCAGAGGCCTATTTTCTCACGAAGCTTCCGGAAGACCGAAGACGAGACGAAGAGGGGCCACGGGGTGGCCAAACCCTAGGCGGCGCGGCCCCCCTTGGCCGCGCGGCCCGTGGTGTGGGCCCCCGTGCCGCCTCTCGACTTGCCCTTCCGCCTACAAATAGCCTCCGTGACGAAACCCCCGGTACCGAGAGCCACGATACGGAAAACATTACCGAGACGCCGTCGCCGCCGATCCCATCTCGGGGATCCCGGAGATCGCTCTCCGGCACCCCGCCGGAGAGGGGATTCATCTCCCGGAGGACTCTACGCCGCCATGGTCGCCTCCGGTGTGATGAGTGAGTAGTCTACCCCTCGGACTATGGGTCCATAGCAGTAGCTAGATGGTTGTCTTCTCCCCATTGTGCTATCATTGTCGGATCTTGTGAGCTGCCTATCATGATCAAGATCATCTATATGTAATTCTATATGTTGCGTTTGTTGGGATCCGATGAATAGAGAATACTTGTTATGTTGATTATCGAAGTTATGCTTATGTGTTGTTTATGATCTTGCATGCTCTCCGTTACTAGTAGATGCTCTGGCCAAGTAGATGCTTTTAACTCCAAGAGGGAGTACTTATGCTCGATAGTGGGTTCATGCCCGCATTGACACCTGGGACAAGTGACGGAAAGTTCTAAGGTTGTGTTGTGCTGTTGCCACTAGGGATAAAACATTGATGCTATGTCTAAGGATGTAGTTGTTGATTACATTACGCACCATACTTAATGCAATTGTCCGTTGCTTGCAACTTAATACTGGAGGGGGTTCGGATGATAACCTGAAGGTGGACTTTTTAGGCATAGATGCAGTTGGATGGCGGTCTATGTACTTTGTCGTAATGCCCAATTAAATCTCACTATACTCATCATGATATGTATGTGCATTGTCATGCTCTCTTTATTTGTCAATTGCCCAACTGTAATT